>NC_056728.1:23795964-23908464 GCF_019279795.1 Protopterus annectens | reverse complement strand
CTTGCTGTAAAAGGAAAACCTCTGGTGACACCCATGATTCATAAATAAACAACACTAGGGGAAACTTCTGGAGAGTTAAGTGGCACTATTGTTCACTAAGATTCAGAATACTAAAATAAGTAAACAGATGATGTCAGTCACATTAAAGAAGAAAAGAGCAAGTTACACATTTGTACTGTGAAAATAACTAAATTTGCACCTTGCATTTCACTTTCAGGCCTCTTTCAGATCTTGGCAATAATGGATGAAGAGCTTGCTTTAGCTCACAGACGGCATATTAATGGTGCAAGTACTTTGTATGGACTTCTTCATGCCCCTTGGCTTCAAGCCCTCTTCAAGGTACCACAAGAGAATTTTTATTTAGCTTGATATTTTTCAGTATTAATATCATACATAAAATGTTTTATATTGTTGTTTCTCAAAAAAGTGTTATTGAAACATCAGTTGTTCCCCTGAGAACGTAATTAACTTCTTTCAGTATAGTTCCAGTGATTTGTGAGGAAAATGCATTTATGTTTTCACTCCCTTCCATCAGTGATATTTTATGTGGAAATCACAGAAAACTAAATTGAATTCGTAATTTTGTGTTTCTTATATTTCTTCGACACAGAATTATTCCAGTGTTTTATATAAATATTTAAATGGAATATTCAAAATGACAGACATGGGCAGAGCTTGTTGAATGCAATTGTCTTGACTGACCACTGCCAGAATAGGTTCATAGGTTTGTACTAGGCTAATGACCCTGGAGCTTTTACAAACCTAGCCCACAGAAGTGACCTGGTAGGGTGGCCAAGGATGAACACAGGATAGCAGCTGATTTCTTCAGCTCCACCAATTTCATTACATTGACAGGAATTAATTACTTAAAAAATTAATTTTTGAAGTAATTTTCTTTCTAAATATGTTTGTTTTATATAGTTCTTGAACTATATCTAAAAAAGAAAGGAAATCTTAATAATATTCCTGTCAGAAATTACTTTGGAAATTTTCCTGTCAGTTTATCAGTCTGAAATGAGTTCCAGTAAGACAAATTCTCAAGACTCCAGCATCAAGAAAGAACTTCAGTCTCTGATAATTATAGTCCAGCAACTTACTGCTAAGATGGATAAAATGGATACTAAAATAGACACTTTCATAGAAAAACTACAAAACAAATAGACTTGTTACATATGGACCTGCAACAACAGAAGATCCAGATGACAGGCATAGAAGAAGCTGTGAATGACATGGAAAATAGAATACAAGAAGAGGAAATCAACATTGAGTTTCTACTGAAACAAAATACACATTTACAAACAAAGCTGGATGACCTGGAAAATAGATCTAGGCGCAATAACATTAGGATTTTTGGACTGCCAGAAAATATTGAAGGTAACAATATTACTTCTTTTTTAACAACATGGCTCCCTAAAACTTTAGATTTACCAGAAGCATTCTATTTTGGTATCGAAAGAGCACATAGATCTATAGCTAATACTAACTCTAACAAAACTATCCTAGATCAGTTATAGTTAGATTTCTATCATCTTTTGATAAAGAGATGGTTCTTAAATCTGCTTGGGCTAAAGCTCCTGTTAAGATTAATGAAACAACTGTGCGTTTTGACAATGACTATTCTTCCATGGTATTAGCTAAAAGAAAAGTTTTTCTGCCACTAATAAGGGAGCTTAAAAAAGCACAGTTTAAAACATACCTTCTGTTTCCTGCCAAGCTTAAAATCTTCCTTCCTGATGATCCTAAAATTTTCGATGACTTAGACTCTGCTTTACTGTTTATCAAAAAAATAAGATTTTGGAAAAAATAGAAGAAATGGAATGGGCTAGTCCTTCGTTAAAGAGACTGGCAACTGAAACTTCGTGGAAGACTTCAGAGAAGAAGAAGAAGAGACTTAAAAACAAATGATTTGTACTATGTTTTTTTTTTCTCTCTCATCATTTTATTTTATTATTAATCTTTTTAAATATAGTTCCTGCATTTCCAAGAAGCAACAAATATTTTGAAAAAGATTTAATCAAAGTTATTCTCTATGTGCAAAGAAATGTTTTGTTTCATAACTAGTCAAAATATCTGGAGATTTAATGGCAAGCTGTGATTTAACTTGTTTCTCTTTCTGAAGAGAAAAATAAGGTCAGTAATTTGATACATTTTTTTCCTTTAAAAGTTTATATGTTCTTCAAATGCTATTCCTAATTATACTTTCTTGATTACACTGCTTATGCTTGTTTGTAAATAATCTGTCATGCTTTAACTAATAATAATTAGAACTAAACAATAGTAAATAATATGTTTTATTTTTAACTCTATTAATATAAACAGTAAGTAACATTCTATTGTATATACTTCTTATAGCTTTCTCTTACATTTTTTTATTTCTGCCTTACACCCTTTTACTTTCTACTCTCTTTTCTTTTCTTTATTAATATATAGAAATGCTTTTGATCATATAGACACAGTAAATAATAAGATTTGCATAGGAGTTGAGTTGGGACAAAAATGTTGAGTTTTGTTACTTATTAATAATTTTGGGCTTGATTTCACTTACATAGAGTCTGTAATAACCTGTAGAATGCATTGTGAAGGTTTTGTCATGTTTAGATGCATTTACACTGCTAAATGAATGTTTGTCACTAGTTTTTAATAAGTTTCCGCCAAAATGTTAAGAGAGACAATCTGGGATGTGGGCTGTCTCATGCACAGTGTCCATGAGCTACTTCAAAAGCTTCAACTCTCAGAATTCTCACAGAGAAGCTGAAAGCAGCTAGTCTCACCTTTGACCTAGATATCACACTGACACATCACAGATACAGGAATGACAATACCTAATTATACTTTCTTGATTACACTGCTTATGCTTGTTTGTAAATAATCTGTCATGCTTTAACTAATAATAATTAGAACTAAATAATAGTAAATAATATGTTTTATTTTTAACTCTATTAATATAAACAGGAAGTAATATTCTATTGTATATACTTCTTATAGCTTTCTCTTACATTTTTTTTATTTCTGCCTTACACCCTTTTACTTTCTACTCTCTTTTTCTTTTCTTTATTAATATATAGAAATACTTTTGATCATATAGACACAGTAAATAATAAGATTCATAGGAGTTGAGTTGGGACAAAAATGTTGAGTTTTGTTACTTATTAATAATTTTGGGCTTGATTTCACTTACATAGAGTCTGTAATAACCTGTAGAATGCATTGTGAAGGTTTTGTCATGTTTAGATGCATTTACACTGCTAAATGAATGTTTGTCACTAGTTTTTAATAAGTTTCCCGCCAAAATGTTAAGAGAGACAATCTGGGATGTGGGCTGTCTCATGCACAGTGTCCATGAGCTACTTCAAAAGCTTCAACTCTCAGAATTCTCACAGAGAAGCTGAAAGCAGCTAGTCTCACCTTTGACCTAGATATCACACTGACACATCACAGATACAGGAATGACAATACCTAATTATACTTTCTTGATTACACTGCTTATGCTTGTTTGTAAATAATCTGTCATGCTTTAACTAATAATAATTAGAACTAAATAATAGTAAATAATATGTTTTATTTTTAACTCTATTAATATAAACAGGAAGTAATATTCTATTGTATATACTTCTTATAGCTTTCTCTTACATTTTTTTATTTCTGCCTTACACCCTTTTACTTTCTACTCTTTTTCTTTTCTTTATTAATATATAGAAATACTTTTGATCATATAGACACAGTAAATAATAAGATTCGCATAGGAGTTGAGTTGGGAAAAAATGTTGAGTTTTGTTACTTATTAATAATTTTGGGCTTGATTTCACTTACATAGAGTCTGTAATAACCTGTAGAATGCATTGTGAAGGTTTTGTCATGTTTAGATGCATTTACACTTCTAAATGAATGTTTGTCACTAGTTTTAATAAGTTTCCGCCAAAATGTTAAGAGAGACAATCTGGGATGTGGGCTGTCTCATGCACAGTGTCCATGAGCTACTTCAAAAGCTTCAACTCTCAGAATTCTCACAGAGAAGCTGAAAGCAGCTGGTCTCACCTTTGACCTAGATATCACACTGACACATCACAGATACAGGAATAGCAGATTAATAATATGTGTTAAAAACCTATGTCCCAAACATATACATTACTATAACTCATTTAATTCATCTGATTGACAAGCATAAATAATTTTATAACTCTATACTGGAAGAAATTGTCATGTGATATATTTTAAAGCAGTAGTATAGCATGTTTGTAAAATTTGGTTACTAAAATGTGTTTGCTGTGCATTATTTTGTATAAAGCAGACAGATTTATTGAAGGGACAGCAATGTAAGATGGTGCTCAGTAAAGATACAACTCAGTGAGATCAGATATATATATATATATATATATATATATATATATATATATATATATGTATGTGTGTGTGTGTGTGTGTATGTGTGTGTGTGTGTGTGTGTGTGTGTGTGTGTGTGTGTGTGTGTGTGTGTGTGTGTGTGTGTGTGTGTGTGTGTGTGTGTGTGTGTGTGTGTTTGTGTGTGTGTGTGTATGTGTGTGTGTGTGTGTGTGTGTGTGTGTGTGTGTGTGTGTGTGTGTGTGTGTGTGTGTATGCATGTGTATATATATATATATATATATGTATATGTGTATATGTGTGTGTATGTGTGTATGTATGTATGTATATATATATATATATATATATATGTGTGTGTGTGTGTGTGTGTATGTGTGTTTATGTAGATATGTATATAAATGTTTCTGAGAATCTGCTTAACTATGAGGTATGATTTATAACAATTTCTATGAATACAATATTTTATTCTATTGGCAATAATGAGTTTGAGTAAATGCTCATATACAAGCAATTCAAGGTTTTTTTGGAAGCTGTTAACTGTATTTACATGACAGAAAATAGATGCATCCTAATATATGTAATGTCTGAATCATATTAGCCAAAGTTTTTGATTTAAATGAATGTTAGAACTTATTTTTCTCTCCTCTTGATTTCTAACATCAAGATTATTTGAATGCTATTTGAATACAAGTGTTTTATATTACATGGATGTATATAGTAGTATGAACAGTTTTTAAAAAAAAAAAAAAAAAGGTTTATTTTAGTTCATATGATGCTGTTTTACCAAATGTGTAGTCTTGTCTTGCTAGATAATTGAATTGAAAACTGTTAACTTCAGTTAAATATAACTAGTATTAAATTGATAAGGTGGTAGCTGATGTACTGCTGCTTAGGGTAGGGGTTAACTTGAGTGGTAAATACTACTCTAAGTTGGAGTTTATAACTCCAGGCTGGATGCAAGGTTTAATCCTTACATTATTTTCACTTGTTCATTGTTATTTGTATATAGTTTTGACATCCACAATATATTTTGTACATTCATTGTCACTACAAACAAAATTGAATCCTATACGAAATCCCATAAGAGATTCAATAAATACAGCTATATTTAAAGGTACACCTAAAGGAGGAGATGTAACATTACTTATCTTGTTATTTGTTATTTTGATCATAAGATTCTTAAGTTTTAAAAATGCCAAATGACATCTTTAAAAGGAATTTCTTTAAACATTAATGGATTGAATAATCCATGTAAAAGGGCAAGCCTAATAAGATACATTAATTTACATAAGGCCAACTTAGTCTTCCTACAAGAAACCCATCTCTTGAAAAAGATATTGATAAACTAGCCACAAACAAATATACAGTATTGGTTAGTTCAGAGCACACTCAGAAAAAAGAGGAGTGGCTATTTTATGGAATAAAAGTATGTCCATTCCTAAAACCATTAAGTCTTATCAGGATGACAAAGGAATGTTTTGTATGGTTACAATACAAATTAATGGGAAGACTTACACTTTAATTAATGTATATTGGATACCTGGAATTGGTATTAATACAGTGAAACATCATCTTGATAAGATCATATCATTCTCTATAGGAGATATTATTTTAGCTGGTGACTTTAATTGTATACTACATGAAAGTGATACTACCACTATAGGAAAGAGAAGAATTACATCTAATGCAAAACATTTAAAGGATTTTGCTAATTCTTATCATTTGAATGATATTAATAATCAGATAGATTCAAAATCATTACCATACACCTTCTTTTTAACAGATACAAAACTTATTCAAAAATAGATAGGGTCTTTATTTCTAACCAGATGGTAACAGATTTAATTAATTCCAAAATCATTTCATGTCCTATATCTGATCATAATTCAATTGTTTTGAATTCATGATAAAAAATACTCATAATGTTCAGATCAAAAGGATACCAGCATACTTAACTCAACTAAAAGACTATAAAGAATATATACTTTCAGAAGTAAAACATTTTTAGACATAAATAACACTCCTGAAGTCTCCATTGTTTATGTTTGGGATGCCTTAAAATCATATCTATATGGACAAAGTATCAGATGGTATAATAATAAAAGGAAATCTTGGGATAAGGAATTGTTAGATATTCAAAGTAAATTAGACTCTTATAAACATAATAATAAAGAAAATATTATGGACAAGAAAGTTATTGAAGAAATAAACAAACTAAATGAGAAATACAAAGAAATTTTAACTCATAAAGTTAAAATAACTTTAGAGAAATACAAGTTTTTGTCTTATTCAATAAGCCCCAAATACTTACATAGACTTAAAAATAAAACAAAAAGGTTGAATAAACAAAACCATATCAAAGAAATCTTTTCTCTAAGGAAAAAGAAGAATGTTTCTAGTATACCAGAAATACTAGATGAATTTAGAAATCACTTTCACAAGATTAACCATAATAATATTAACATGGAACCTAAAGATAAAATAAAGGAGTTTATAATGACAAATATGAATAAAAAGCTTAATAAACAACAGATTAAACTATTGGACAAGAGTATTTCATATACAGAAGTTATTACACAAATAAATAAGCTTAAATCAAACAAAGCACCGGGTAATGATGGTATTATACCAGAGATATATAAAATCCTTTCTAAAAATACATATTCATTAATACATAAGGTTTTTATTTTGGCCCAAACTGAGTTAATAACCCCCCATCTTGGCAATATACATTTATTTCGCCAATTTTAAAACCTAATAAAGATCCAACTAGATGTTCTTCATATCGGCCCATCTCATTACTTAATGTTGATTATAAAATGTTTATGAATATCTTTGCTGATAGATTGAAGACAATCATTCCGGCATTATAGATATAGATCAGACAGGCTTCATTGTAAATAGAAATACTTTTGATAATATAAGAAGAACTTTAACATTAATAGATTTTGCAAATAGGAAAAAGAAAGATTTAACACTTATTAGTCTTGATATAAGTTCAGCATTTGATTCAGTAAGTTGGGACTATCTGTTTACCTTAATGAAGTGCACATACTTCTCGGATGCATTTGTAAATCTAATTGAACATTTATACAAAGGAACGTTGGCTTATATTAAGGTAGGAACATATGTTTTACAAAAAATACCCATTCTTAAAGGTACAAAACAAGGATGTCCACTTTCTCCACTATTATTCACTTTAGTAATGGAGCCTTGGGCTAATTTGATCAGAAACAGTACTGACATAGAGGGTTTTGAAATAGATGAAAATACAACATCCAAAATTCAACTTTTTGCAGATGATGTTCTAATTACATCAGCAGGATCTAATTCTTCTATACAGTCTCTATTTGATAACATGATGAATTTTAAAAGTATTTCTGGTTTAATATTCAATGAAGAAAAAACTAAAATACTACCTATATATACACGAAAAAATATTTTCATTAGTGATTTTACTAAATATGTACGCAATTCAGGTCAGATAACTTATTTAGGTATAATACTATCTAAAGATATTAAATCTATTATATATAATAATTATAATACCTGTTTTCTTAATATACAAAATCTTTTAATACCTGGAATAATATGTTTTTACTATGGAGGAGAGACTTACAATTATTAAAATGATAATATTCCCCAAGATTTTATACTTAATACAATCAATAATACTTCCACCTACAAAAATAATTATCAAGAAACTGAACACACTAATGTTAAATTTCTTATGGGCACCTAATAGACCTAGGATTGCATTAAAGAAACATACTAATAGCTGGTCTCAAGGGGTATTTCTTTTCCAGACTTTAATTTATATACTATCTCTTCTATTGTAAAAGTTATTACTTTATTAATAGATCAGTCATATGTCACAAAATGGAAAGATTATTGGGAGCTAATTAGTATACACTTCATGAAAATCTCCTTAACACATAAAAATATGATTGTAAATAACTCCATGTTATGGTTACTAAAGGAATTTTGTACTTCACCTATTACACCTAAACATATGGTTTGTTACCCATTAAATATTATTATTAGTTATCGTAACTTTATATTCATGCACCCTAAGTATAGGGAATGGAATTTTATTGTATTTCCTATAATGTATACTCAGGGTATGCTTTTGTCATCTACTTCTGAAGGAACTCATTTAGCTATAGATAATGATCTAAAGTACTGGTATCAGTTGATATCTGATAATAAAGTTAAAAATCTAGATTTCTTAAAACAAGAATTTGATCTAAGAGAAACTTGCTGGTTAGAGGTTCAGACCTTTAGACAACATCTCATTAATAAAATAGATTTAATGTCTATAACTGTTAAAGAATCTATTCCAACACTGATTGATTACTTGATATTAAATTTACAACATAAAGTTTCTGATAAAGGTAAACTTTCATACATACATAAAGTTATCAGACAAGAAACTTTTTACAGTGTAGATTCATACTGGAATTATTTCACTTCTATTAATGGGGACCCACCAAATCAACAAGATAAACAATATATATTGGAATCTGCTTATAGAACTACGTCTTCCATTGTCTGGAGACTTTATACATGGAAATTTTACATAGATCTTTTATACACCTTTGATGATGAATAAAATAAATAATAAAGATAATCTATGTAAGAGATGTAATGTAGAAATTAATGCTGACTGGGCTCATATGTTTTATGACTGTATAAAATTGAAAGAATACTGGAAGTCAATTAATGAATTTTTGCAGGCTCTTTTACAGATAATTTCATTATTTTAAATCTCTTATATTATTCAACACACCTGTACCTCAAAGTGTTAAAAGGTTAAGCTTCCCTTGTTATGGTCTATTCTAGCAGTGGCTAGGAAAATAATAACTAGAAATTGGATTTCAGATACACCTCCTTCGTTCAATGAATTTAAAAATGTTATGAATATAGTGTGCCATATGGAAATAAACACAATTAGGACTAGAACAAATAGAAAAACATCTTATTTTATTGTATGGGATAATTTACAAAATTTGTTAAAAAAATTTTAATTTCAATAGCATGGTATTTTAGTTTAATTGATCTGATTGTAGTGGATGTCTTTGTAAATACTTTAGTTGTTTTGTTGAATATTATAATAATACCTATTTTTAATTACTTGTATAAAATTGTTATGATATTTCTCTTATATGTTAAAACAATTAACCTGTTTTGAAAAAAAAGAAGTGACCTGGTATCATGCCGCCCTACGTTAGTTCCCAGTGCCTCTATCAAGTAGAGCCACTGCAGTGATCCCTGGGGTGAACTTTCTATTTCCCATCCACTCATCAATATTTCTCTTGAAGAGGGCCAGTGAGGTGTTCTGCTTGAAATGTATGGGAAGTCTATTCCAGGGCATGGGGAGTCTCTGGGTTATGAACCTGTCCCTCCAGCATGTTCTGTTGATTGTAGTAATGAGGTTGAGGTCTCTGGAGCGTGTGGTGCGGAGGGATTTGGATTTCTTTAGATGTAGCATTTTTAACAGCGCTGGGTCAGACATGGCTTTGTAAGTCAAGCAGAGATCACTTCTTAGTAGACAATATGAGACAGAAAATAGCTGGAATTTTTTGAGTCTGTCCATGTAGGACATGTGTTTAAAGCCCAGGATCCTCTTTGTGAGGTACTTTTGTGGCCTTTCCAACAGTTGCATGTGTCTAGTTAGGTACATGCCAAATGGGGTATTATACTCGATGATTGGCCTAATGAGGGAAGAGTAGAGAGATGATGATCTCTTTCTTCCTGGATGCAAAACCCTTAGTAATGAGATGTGCCACATAGAAGGACTTTCTGACCACAGTGGCAATGTGGTGGTTGAAGGAGAGGTTGCTGTCAACATGTGTCCCCAGATCTCCTATAACGCCTTCAGTGTTCAGTGGGCTCCCATTGATGTAGTAATTAGTGGGAACTAAGTTTTTCCCAAAGGGGATGATGATGCATTTTTTGGCATTAAGCTTAAGGCCATGGTTTCAACACCAGCCATTGGTCTCAGTGAGGCCTTTCTGTAGGATGTCTATTACTTACAAATATGCCAATTAACATTGCATAGATATTTTACATTAGGGCCCTTTGCAAAAATGATTTGCTAACGTTGCACAAATTTCAAGTTTTGTTGCTTTCTTTCAAAGTTTTAAATCTGCACCTTTGCATGTATACTTGTGACTGTCACGCACGAGTTGAGTATTAATCAGGCAGTCTGCATGAAGACTTACACATTCAATTACACATGCACACAAATTCAAGTATATCTATATATATATATATATATATATGCATATTCGCACGGTGGGGAACTCCTTCATGCGATCTTTTTGCCTCTCCCTCAAACACCAAGTGCGACAGTTTTTTCGCTCTGATACCTCCTCCAGGAGGTTCCCCAAGAGACGCTCTGGTGCATGCTTGGCCACCCGGTCTTCTGTATGCTTATCCAGCCTTGCCTCTGATGCTCCAAGTTCTTCAGAAATCCTCTCGGGTGGGTTGCAGAATGATTCTCATTGCTCCGTTTTGGCCTCGACAGATCTGGTTCCCCTTCCTAAGGTCTCACTCGGTGAATCCCCCTTGGATTCTAGATCCCATTCCGGATCTCATATCTCATCCATCCTGCCTATCTCCTCCGAACCTGGACAACCTGAAGCTGACCGCTTGGCTGTTCCAGTTCCACTCTTGATCAGGACTCCCGGTATTTCGTCCCCTGTTAAGGCGATCCTGGTGGCAGCTCATAAACCGTCCACTAGGAAAGTCTACCGTAGCAAGTGGAAACGGTTTTCTTTGTGGGCGGAGCGACAAGGCCTGAACCCCTTCACAGTTCCTCTCCCTTTAGTGCTTGATTTCTTAACCACTCTTTTTAACGATGGTGCCAGCAGTTCCACAGTCAAAGTACAACTTGCGGCAATTTCACATTATCACATTGGTCATGACTCCAGTCCAGATTTGTTCTTCTGATGAACGGTATCACAACAAAGCTCAAGAGTTAGAATCAAGATTTTTGCATAGGGGTTACCATAGGCATACAATACGAAGGGCTCATAGATATGCCAGTTCTATAGATAGGGATTCCCTATTGATTGACAGGGTACATAATCGTGAGAGTCCTTATGCCAGGTTTATTACAACCTATGGAACCAATACATCTTTTGTTAAAAATGTATTAATGAAGCATTGGTATATTTTGGAATCTGATGTGTTTTTTAGTAAACACATTGATAAAGTGTGTCATTTTGGTTACAAAAGGGGTAGGAACCTAGGTCAATATTTTTCCAAATTCAAAAAAGATCGTTTATCTAACACTGATTCACTGGGTATTATGGGTAGCACATTTTGTGGTACTTGTAAGCAATGTAAAGTCATGGCCAAAACAAAGTCTTTTACATCTGTCAATACAAAAAAGGTATTTGACATACGATGTTTCATCACATGTAATAGCACTTGGGTAATATATATGGCTGTCTGCCAGTGCGGTGCTTTTTATGTAGGGCAAACTTCGTGTGCGTTGAAACAAAGGATTTGCTTACATATTAGCGATATTAAATGTCAACGCACTAGAAGTGCCCTTTACAAACATAAATTAGTCCATTCTACATCACATTTTATATTTATAGGTTTGGATAAAGTTGTAGCACCGAACTTAGGGGACAGTCATAAACATCAAATGTTAACCAATAAGGAGCGCCGTTGGATTATAAATCTGGGAGCAATGTTTAAACCAGGGTTGAATGACCATTGGTAACAATTGTAGTTTTTGATATATCAGATGTTCTTAAAAAAAAGTACCTTTGTAGAGATAGATGTATATTTGAGTATGTTTTATTGCATATAGGCTATTGGGGTTTAATAATTTTGTTGCAATCTTGCTGTTTGGTTGTGGGTATCACTATAGGGCATTTGGTAGAATATGAATATATAAAGTTGGATATATTAATATCCATATGATTTCTATGTAGATGCACATATGATTGTATGCGTTTATGCATTTTTGTATACTTTAATATATATGTTTCATGTAAGTGTGGTGGCTTGAGTGCCTGCCTACACTGGAGTGTATGCTTCTGTATATGACTGTGTAGGTGTGTATACATATGTATGTATGCTTTTGGTCAACCATTAGGTTATTCTATTAAGCATCATACTAAATTATATGTGGGCAGTTGTTTATTTCTTTACATAGTATTGTGTTTAGGGACATATTAAAAACAGTTTTTTTATGTATACACACATATATTTATAAAAAAGCTTTCGCCCTTAGCCACTATTAGTTTGGGCTCCATGTTTGCTATTGATGTACTGTGTCTTTAAGGAGTTACGTACGTTATACGCATTGCGCGTATATCTAGACTTGCCTTTCCATTTTTTATTGCACACTGAGGACGCTGTGAGCGAAACCGGCCACCGGTTTGTGTTGTTGGGCTGTGGTTGTCCAATAAACTACTTTTTCACTTTATGCTGACCTGGTGATTCATTTATCGAGTGCTGGGATTATTTGTGGACTTTATATATATATATATATATATATATATATATATATATATATATATACACACACACACTGCATTGGATCTTTGTTTACTGGGAAAGTCCGACTGGGCAATACCCATTTTCAGTGGAGGCCCAGGGAGAAAAGCTCCACTAGTTCACATTGCACCATGCTTAGTTCCAGTTAAACACAGAGTAATTGACTGGGCACTGGATGAACAATAAGCTAACTGTGAATGTGTAAATATGTGCTTATGGGAATTAAAATGAGTTACACTGTGTAATCTGATGTCCTCTATTTGTGTCAGTAGTCTTTGCAAATTAAATTAATGCTCTATTTCACTTGTTGGACTTTTGATCGAGGAGGCAGGGAATAAAGATTATCTTAGTAATTTCTAGAATTTTCTTTGGTCCATGTATTGTTATTCCTATTAATGTAAACCTTCCTGGCAGCTACAACTGCATAACATAAAACAAATACAATGAAGGTATCTCATTGTTTAATCTATTGCAGTTTATTGTCTTACACATGCCAGTACATGCACATTAAAACTGATTAATCTTTCAAAGTCCCGTTTTTATTTCAATAACAGTTCAAAATCATTGGATAATCTTGCAAGAATAGAAATTATGATACTTTGTATTCTGTCCACTTCATTTAGTCTCCAAGCACATCCTTACGTATCTGGATATGATAAACATTCAGTCTTTAACTGATAATTTTCTATGTGCGCATCTCTGGGAAAATTCATCAAAAGTTTTCTTTTTGATAATAGCATTATTTTATGAAAATCCCATCTTAATAAAGTTCTGGAACGAAATTCCACACATTTTCAGAAAGAATACACGTATTATAATTCTGTACTACATTCTGTCATGTCATCCCATTATTTCTTACATTGCTATTGCTTTCCATGCTCAACCTAATTTCCCTAAGACTTGTACAAAAGCCATTCCTTTTGGATTTCCTAACTGACATTTCAAAACAAAACTTAGCATAACTTTTGTACTTTCTAACTGCCCTTTCAAAGGACAAACCTAATTATTTTTGGACTAACACCCCATTTAACCATACTTTCCCATGCGTAAGCACTTGGAAGCTTGTGCTTATTTTAAGATTGTCCCCAGGGGTATGAGGGTGCTATGTATGCCCCCGTACGGGGACAGTCATCCCGATTTGCTCAAGAGATGGCAAGAACCCAATTTGGACTTGAGCTTTAAATATATCAAATTGATTATAGACTATTTTTCCCCTTTGGAGGAAGAATTATTAGTTAAAATTGAGCAATTGAACCATGAGCTACGTGAACGCTTTGACAATGAACTATGCTTGAACAAATTAGATCATATGTATGCCCAGGTACAATCGTATAGTGACAGATTACAGCTAACCAAGCATCGCAAATTGCTTAGAGACCACAAAGACTTTTCATTGGGCTATGTATTCGTTTGGCCGAGACGTTCGAATTCTAATGAGGGTGATGTCAGATTACCTCATCACTCCACGTCCACTGATCGCACACTTACTGGCACACCTTTGGAGTTAAGAACAGAGACACACGCTTTCAGCGATAGCTCTGATGGGGCTTTTGTAACTCCACCCGAAGAGGTACCAGCTACGGGAACGGGTTTGCTGACCCATACACCTCTACCCAACCAGGAGGCCAACCAGCTTCAAATGGAGTATCAACAGAAGGGAGCGAAACCGAAAGTCCCTACTTTAGACAAAGATGTTTGTCGTCCTTTTTTTCCACTTCCAGTAAGAGAAACAACACATCAAGGAAGTCGATTCAACAGTTGGGACAGAAAGAAAAGAAAGTTCTCGGAAGACAGCCCACAACAAAGACGTCGATGGAAACAGTAAAGACTTTATGTTTCAATTTATCTAATATTGTTTTATCAGATTCTGACGTTAGTCTATTAAACAGAGGGCTTACATTTATACCCTCTCAAGGCAGCAGCTTAAAAAAACTTTGCACTGATCTCAGGATGTTTGGGAGAAGTTTGGCGTTAAAACTCTTTTTTAATGATAGAAGTAGTCACGATTCAAGTACTACTGATATATTGAATCAATGTAAAAATAAGAGTGTTTTTTCTCCCCCATTGCCCATGCACGTGGAGTGTTTTATTAAACTATGTGAGGATGACTTATATGATTATTTCTATAATAGTGATAAGAGAAAGTGTAAATATTTTAACATGAATAAGAAGGAGAATGCATCTTTGAAATTTCTGTCTGGAACTAATACAATCACTATTAGACCAGCAGATAAAGGGGGTGGGGTTGTTGTACTTGGAACTGAGGAATATAACACAAGTATGTGTGCTATGCTTAGTGACACTAAGACTTATCTACCAATTACTAAGATTAAGGTAAATGATATCCACCATGCTGTTGAAGAATCTTTGTTTGACATGTTAATGTGTCAACAGATTACCAAAGAGACATATAATTTCTTCCATAAGGACTTTGCACGGGTTCCCATAATTAAAGGGCTCCCTAAAATACATAAAGGCCTCTTTCCACCACCTATGAGGCCGATTGTATCAGGTGATGGCTGGATAACAGAAAACGTCTCTGTTTATTTAGAGAAAGTCCTGCGACCCACTGTAGATAAGGTAGAACACATTTTGAAAGATACGTATAACCTGCTAGATTTTCTTGGGCAATTAGATGTCTACTTAGAGAAAGGTACTCATCTTTTGATAACACTTGATGTAAAGAATCTGTTCACCTCTATCCCCCAATGAAGCGGGGATACAGGCTGTCAGGGAACTTATGTTAACAGACACTAATTTCAACAATGACAAGCAGATCCTTGTTTGCCAGTTATTAGAACTGGTTTTGTCTTACAATGTTTTTTCATTTGGGGAACAACTATACCATCAACAGTGGGGAGTAGCTATGGGTACCCCGTGTGCAAATACGTATGCCAACCTGGTGGTTTATCACTGGGAAAAAGAACATTTATTTACTCATGAGCTGTACAGGAGAATGATCGTCTACAAGAGATTTGTAGACGATATCCTGATTGTGTGGGAAGGCTCTAAGACTGAATTTGAGAGCTTTTTAGATCATCTAGAAAATACCAGTGACTTTTTGTGTTTCACAATGGAAATTTCCCATACTGAAACTAGTTTTTTAGATGTGAGCTTGAAGTTTCAGGCTGGTAAACTTGTCCCCACACTGTACAGGAAAGATTGTTGGAGAAACACACTCCTGAGTTTTGATAGCATGCATCCCAGGCATGTCTTCCCTGGGGTCATTAAGAGTCAGTTCATAAGGATAGATAGAATGTGTAAAAATGAAGCCACCAGGTTGGAACAGATTGACCTTATGGAAGAATTATTTGTAGAGAGAGGGTATGATAGGAAGATGGTTAAGGACATCAGATCGGATGTCTTTCATTCATCCAACTGCCATCATACCCTGAACAAATGAGAACTGAAAACTGTTCATTCAAATAATATAGCCAAAGACAGAGTCAGATTAACTATTACATATACCAATGACTTTGTTGCTATCAAGAATATTATTTTAAACAACTGGAGGGTATTAACAGTTGATCCAGGCACGTTAGAACTAGTAGGTAGTAGACCAAGTTTTGCCTATCGCAATCATAAAAACCTAAAAAGGTTGTTATGTGATAGTACTAGGTCTGTAGATGAGACAGATGGCAGTAGAGTGCAGGCTTTTGGTACTTATCCTTGTAATCATTGCAGTATGTGCAAATGCATTAGTAAAGATCAAGTGTTTATTCATCCTACACTTAATTATACGTTTACACCTAGGTTTTATGCTACCTGCGAGACTCAAAGCCTGATATACCTCGCCACTTATGACATGTGCCCTGCTTTTTATGTAGGGTTAACCAAGAGACAGTTGAAAAAAAGGCTTTACAACCATGTGTATGATATTCGGCAACAGAAGGATCAGAATGCCCTAGCCAAACACATTATCATGTTCCATACTCATACCTTCAGTTTCAGGGTTCTTCAAATTGTAATTCAGAATGACAGAGGAGGGGATCATGTGAACTTTTTAGAAAACGTAGAGTGGAGTGGATTTTTAAATTAAGAGCACACACACCCCCTGGTCTCAATTTATATGTTTTCCTTAAACCCATACTGAAGTCTAGGAAATAGGCACTTGGGTTAGGCTTTGTACACTGCATAGCAGTGTTATTTTACATATGCCTTTCTTTTCTATATTTCATATGTAAATATATAAATTTTGCAAAATGTATATAAATATTTGTCCACTTTGTCCACTTTGGTATTTTATCATGCACACCCCAGTGTATGTATACGTACATCCTCTTTATACACTCTATTTACATACATTCTTGTCTGGGCATACAAGGGACAACCTTAGTGATGGTTAGGTTCTATAGTTATCAGTTTTATGCTTTTAAAACATTAGGTGTTTAGATATGTTCTATTTGTCTGTTTTAGCAGGTATTTTACCTAAAAGCATCAAATACAATTTTAATTATGATAACTTATGATCAAGGTTCTTAAGAGCCTCTTGTATACATATACATATATTTATATTTATGTTGTTTCCATATGTATTATACATATATATTATCACTTATGCTGTGTCCACATGCATTCTTGGTTATTTTATTTTATTTCGTTCTTTTTTATATGTTTAATTAAATTCATTATTATTATTATTATATACTATATATATTTAATAGTTAGCAAGTTATCAGAGATAAACAGATTGCAACTTATCACTGTTCAGAAGTTACGCTTCTGTGTTAATATGCTTTTGTGCTTTTGTGTATAGAGAAGGTTTTTGGTTTATATCTTTAAATTTTGGAAGTTTAGTAACTGATTCATTGTTTAATTGATTAATTAGATCTATAGTTACAGTTGTATTTAAGCAGAGGTTTTTTAATGTTACTTTGATCTGATGAAGTGTACGTAGCAGTACACGAAAGCGCTTATCCAATGTTCTGTCTCTAATAAATCGTTTGGTTTCGTTCTGGAAGAGTGGTCCTGGTTTTGATTTAGCACATATTGTTTCGTAGTGAGTCTCCGAGTGTCTGTTTGCCAATACTTTCCCATTTGTAAATAATTAAAAAAATACTATATATATATATATATATATAATATATATATATATATTTTTATATATATATTTTATATATATATATATATATATATATATATATATATATATATATATATATATATATATAAATGTATTATATATATTATATATATATATATATATATATATATATATATATATATATATATGGGTCTAGGACTATTCACTGAAAGCAGATTTCACTGAAAGTCAAATGATTGTGCACAAATCACTGAAAGCACAATTCACTGAAAACATAATTCACTGAAACACATTTCACCGAAAGTTATATATGACATGTTCCCCACTGTAGTGTGACCCTGGAGTTAGAATATATAGTAAGGGTGGGTGTGGGGGCGTAGCCCCCCCCCCATAGTTTGGATATATATTAAGTTTAGAAAAGAGTAATTTATTGAAATTGCAAATATCCATGTGTATAGTTCAAAATGTTTAAAACAGGTGGGGTCTACACCCACCACACCCCCCAATGTGGGGGGGTGCCCCCCACATCCCCCTTACTATATATTCTAACACCAGGGTTGCACTACAGTGGGGAAAAGGCCATATATAACTTTCAGTGTTGTTTCAGTGAATTGTGTTTTCTGTGAATTGAGCTTTCAGTGAATTGTGCACAGTCAAATGTGTTTCAGTGAAATGTGCTTTCAGTGAATAGTCCTAGACCCATATATATATATATATATATATATATATATATATATATATATATATATATATAGATCTACTTTCGAATCTCGAAATACTGAAATATCGACTGTCAGTATCTTCAGATGGAAACACCAAACACACACTACAACAAAAAATTAAAAAAATAAATGTCACTATACTGAAAGTTCATAATACCAAATTTTCAGCTAGCGATGTTCAGGTTTTTAATATACCGTCCACCACAAAATCATAAACACCTCCCTGTCGACACTGTAACAAAGCAACAAAACATACACACCAACACAACCCATATAACCTATGTCTAAGCAGGGAGGCAAGCCCCCCCTGCTCCCCCCATGTGGGGGTGCTGTTCCCCCCACACCCCCTGTATTTATATATACCAACTCCAAGGTCGCACTACCATGAAAAACACAAAAAATCTTACTGTTACATGCTCTACATTTACTTTGTACACTGTCAAACATTCAGCGAAAAAAACACACATACTACACATTTACAAAACTCACCATCTTCAGCACTAACACACACACACTCTCACCTATCTACCCCAACCTACTCCCAAAACTTCCCAAACAAGTAAAAAATAATACATCCCTACCCAAAACCCTTAATCAGTTAAAGCCTACCTAACTCTCCGTACACAACTACACATCATCCTCCATGTCTAAATCCCAGACCACATTGCATCTTAAAGACAAAGCACACCACACCACAACAACCGCAGATTTGGTAAACTAACATTCGTTGAAGTGCAGTTTTGAATAACTTGACTTTCGTTATTTTTGTCTCGAGATACTGAAAGTCGATCTTCCAGTATTTTGAGATTTGAAAGTAGAGCTATATATATATATATATATATATATATATATATATATATATATATATATATATATATATCTGATGAAGTCCCAACTTTTTTGACTGTATAAAATTCTACTTTTCATTGAATTAATTCAAGATCCCTAGATCACAGAGAAAGGAAATCTCCATTAATTCTGTTTTGTAACTCTTGAGTAGAATATGAATTCTTCCACAATATGTTGGTATGCCTAACATAATATATTTTAATAGATGCACCTTTTTACAAAAAAAAATACTAATTTTCTTCCATGGAATTGCTATGACTTTCATCTTTTTCAAAATACCTGACTAGCCTTATTTACAGCATTCTGAGAACTAAATATTATATAGTACATTAGGTTACCTAACGCAGGCTACAACTGCCATTTCCATTTCTTTTTTTGTTTGTGCTATTCATTTTAGCCCCACTCCCTCCCTCTACAACCATCACCTTATGACCCAACTGGCCCACTCCTCCCTACCCCATTCTGGCATTGGAAGAAGACAGGAAGTAGAAGCAAACATTCTTGACAGAAGCTGTTATCTTGTAGGCATGTGCCTCTGTTAGCCAAGCTGTTGCAAGTCCATGTACCAGTATACATTAACATTCAAATGAAGTACATGTGTGCTGTCTGTCAAGGCGAACACCCCGGAGTCTCTGCGCTAGAGCATACTATCAGAAATTCCTGCACTGGGAATTAAACCAGTTCCCACAGACACTGAGTAGACTTTGACAATTCACCACCATTTCTACCCAGCTAGTCCTTGCGGGACATCTGGTGCAAAGTCAGGGCAATATCCATCTGCACCACAGAGATGACAGTTCCACTTTCACTTCTGACCCACAGAATTTATTCTTTTGCTTGTTCACTCATAATGCAAGCTCTTCTAGATGCAGCTGCTTCAGAGCATCCTGTACTCCAGTCACTTTAGTTACCCATAACACCAGATAATTTGCAAAGAATAAAACTAAAGGATTCAACAATCCCTTATCCTGTAACTATTACTTACCACCTTCTTCCAACCATATCTAACCCCTTACGTATATACAAACTCTCTTTGCTGTTGCTGTCTTGCATATTATATCCCATATCTGTGGGTCTTAGAGTCGAATAGTTACATTCCTCATGTACGTATGATCAATAAACCTAGGTAAACCATTTTAATATTGTCACCATAACATTGTGGTGCCTCACAGCAAGAGGTTCTCCCATTCGATTCTCGGATGGAGCGCCTTCTGTGTGGAGTCTGCATGTCCTTCCCACGGTCGAGTGGCATTCAAAAGACATGCGTAAATAGGTGTGCCTTCGTTGAAGGTTGGGCGTTGAGCTGGCACCTCGGCACCGTAAAAATCTACTGCCAGTCATTAGCAGACCAGAGTTCCGCTGTGGCGACCCCTAACCGGGAAAAGCTAAAAGAAGAACAACAACCATACTATTGTGGTGACAACTGTTATATTCCTTGGTCACATCCAAGTTAAGTAAGCAACATGTCATGATGTTACTCTGAACTGTATATTACATATTTTTTATTTTAGGTATTGCTATATTTCTGGTATATAACTTAATGCTAACCAAATTTCTCAAACATATTGTTACTTCATTCTCAAAATACTGTACTTTTACCTTGTAAATATTCATGGTGTATACTTATCTTTCTCTGTTTTTGTATTGTTAAGTATCTTACAACTTGAATAGTTAGTTTTTTTCTTATTTTTTTAATTGCTTTCCTGGAGCTTTTCTCCTTGGGTCTCTGCTGAAAAGGACTCTCTGGGCCCAGTTGGACTAACCTGATTAACAAATGTAGAAATAAATAAATAAAATAAAGTAACACTTCCATTCTGTCTCATTTAACAACTTTACATATCCCTTAACTCACCATAAAGTATCTTAAATATCTTTTCCAGGTCTAATCCCTCATGTCCCACTATCTAACCAGTTCTTTTTAACTTTACTTAATGTACTCTATAAAATGTTCACTTGCAATAATATAGAAATAAAAACGAAGGCAGGGTGCACTGTAGTGCAGAAGGAAAGATAAATAAATAAACGAAAGACTGCACAATGACCTACACGGTGTACATCAAAGCTTTAATAATCCAATAAGAGAGGTTAGCGCTTTCACGACTCACAGGTCGCTTCATCAGACAAATTAAACACAAAAAGCCTACATCTTATATAATGAAACATCATCTGAATTAATGTACTTGACAATTAAAACAATGTTACTAAGCAACAAATTAATCCATTAGATTGTGTGCACAATAAAAAACTGCAAATGCTAAAAAGAGAGTATAAAATTGTGCTGTAAGATATATAATTAAAAACACCTTAAAAGCATGATAAAATAATGTCAGTTAAATAAGAGACATAAAAAGGAGATGTATGCACATATTGACAAAAACGTTTATTTATGTCTTAAGGAGCATGCTTTTAAAAATGGTTTTAAAGAAAACATATTGTTGAGGCCAAGATACCATTCTGCGTTTAGAAGAAGGATCCATCATTGCTCTGCCTCTTCAGTACGGTTCTCTAAATCACCCCTCTGATATCATCCTTAATAACTTGTAACACTAAAAATTTGAACGCATGTGAGGAATCAGTTTGTAGTATATGAGAAGCTAAGGCATTTGTTACCTTCTG
Organism: Protopterus annectens; assembly: GCF_019279795.1. Lineage (NCBI taxonomy): Eukaryota > Metazoa > Chordata > Ceratodontiformes > Protopteridae > Protopterus > Protopterus annectens. The sequence continues at coordinate 23,886,375 of NC_056728.1, read as the reverse complement.
ATTTCTAATGTCTCTAAGGTGCTCAAGGATTCTGTCCTTGAGACATCTATTGGTTTTACCTACATAAAAAACCTGACATATTTCACAAAACGTAAAATATACTATTTTGGCAGTCTTACAGTCTGCATAGTGGTGTAAAGAAAGATGTATATTACACCAAGGATGATTATATACTGCATTCCTGTATATATGCTAACATAACACACATATATGTATACACACACACACACACACACACACACACACACACACACGTGTGTGTGTGTGTGTGTGTGTGTGTGTGTGTGTGTGTGTGTAAAATGAAAAATCAGTGTCCTTGAGGAGCATTCTTACTTCAGTAAGAAAAATACCCACCTGAACAGTTACTTACACCCACAAATAGTGCCTGTTTGGTAGGCTGCCTGCAGTTTTTTTTCTGCACAGGTATCAAAAGTGCTGAAATAAGTATTTTTTGGAGCAAAAAAACAGGTAGCCTGGATCCATAAAGACTACCTGAAATGGCCTCCAGTCCCTTCTTGCTTATTTCTAACACATTTTACAATTTCTTCACACAGTTTCCAACATTCCCTGTGATCCTAGATTTTCCTGGATTATGTACATGTAGACTAAAGCGACCTCAATCACTCCCACAATCAAATCATTTAATACCAATGTCTGCTTCAACGCCCTTTCTTCACAAGTACTTAAGATCTGTCCATTTGATCTGACCAAAGAACTTCAGATGTTCATCTGAAACTTTTCACTGAACATACATCTTTAGTGCTGGAAAACATCCTTCATCGAATAATAGGTTCATAGGTTCATAGATTAGTACTAGGCTAATTGCCCTTGTGGACCATTTTAAGCCTAGCCAATTACCCCATGTCAGAATCAAACCCTGCATCTTGTGTCTGTAAGGTAAACACCATAACCATTATACCAACCTCCCATATCCTTTTCTGTTTCAGCAGCACAAATGTTTTCTGCGTCATTTTGATTTGAACACCCCCCCCCCCCTCTAAAGGCAGGTCTGCAGCATTCTCTGCGACTGCAAACAGTATAAAAGTTTACCAGTGTCATAGACAGATTACCCTAAGACATTATACATTCCACCTTAAGTCCTTCCTGAAAACAACCCACAGGCCTAGTGAAACTAATATGGTCAACAAAATGTAAGTTAAAAAAAATAAAGCTGTGCTAGTGAAGACTATTGGCCAGTACACTGATGTATAATACAAACAAATGTTTCTAAAAAGGTCTGAGATACAGGGCAAACAGTCAAAGCCTGGCTACAGCTGAAGCTGCAAGCTTATATTTTACTTTTATTCTATCTGTGCATCTGACTGTGCTTGCACAAGGCGAAATCCCTTCTATCTCTCCACATATATATCGGAATGCGAACAACACCTTGGTCATTTTTTTTTTTTTGAAAACAGAAAAATGAAGTGAAGGGTTGGCTTTATGTTTAACAGTGATTCGTTTACATGCTAAAAGTTTGGGAGAGTTTGGGAAAAAGACCATTTTATACAACGTCTGGATCACCCATTTAAGCAGAAAGTTATGCTAATTTGCTTTTAATCTGGTTTTGTGATCCACATAACAAATACTACAACAATAGGCTTCTAATAAAGTATCAGTTTGGAGGTTCTGTTTTTAAAAGCTAACCAGCACAGAGTTTATTGTTGCACAGAGCCTACTGGTCACTTGACCATGTAAGTTGTTTAGCAGGCTGAAGTGGCACCTCTGACAATGAGATGAATCTCTGAGATAGCTGAGGCAGTGGAATCTCACTCCAGTTATTTCCATTTGTATAAGAGGTATCCTAATAGGACAAACATTTGATCCTACACCAGAACCCTGGGTTCAAGGGAACTGGATGTCTTCAGTTAGGCTGCTGGAGTGTGAATCTGGTGAGGCACAGATGCATGAGAACACTTTCAGCCGGGAAGGTAAGGGTACAGTGTCACTGTCCATGTTATACTGGAATATTCATGCGTACAAATAAATGTATGGAGAAGAACTCTAAAAATGCCACAGACAGAAAGCTGAACCCATGAGCAGCAGCAGCACGCCCCATGCTACTGCATGACCATATACCACATGCTGTTCCCATTAAAACCACTAGGTGAATACAGTTCTTAACAGCAGCCAATAAAGATGACTATGTCTTAGAGATAGGCCTGCAAGGTAAGCCAAAAAAACAGAGAAAGAAATATTGAAGGTGTTGTCTAGATAAATATATTGTTTTCTGATTTAAGCTTTAATCATTTGTAGTTTAACAAATCGAAATGCATAGTAGTGTGTAGTCATGCTCTGACGGTGGATTCTTTTTCTTTTCTCTCTCTTGCTCTCTCTCTCACGCTATATAAAAGGAATCATCCATCTTTCTTTAAAAAAACAGTGCTAATCCTACTACCCATAATTCCCTTACATGGGACACCCAATGACTATCACCCAGTTGTGAATCCCTGTCCAAAGGCAAAACAATTCTTAAAAAGATTATTTACATCCAGCTGACGGAACATATTAATAAAGTCGGTCTCTCAGAAACAATATGGTTCAATGAACTGGCTTAACACACTCAGTACTTTTTACAGTCATACTAGATCTCTCTTCTTTTTTAATAGCAAACAGTTTTACATCTATCATAACAAAAACAAATATATTTGCAAAGTATTCACAATACTCATTCTAATTCCATCTTACATTTGAACATTGTTTACTTTACATCAACCACAATGTATTTCTCTCTTACTAATAGTGGTGTAGTGCAGTCTCAGAAGAAATTAACATTACTCCTTCAGAAACAGTCTGGCCTGTTTCCACCATATTTATAACATCACAAAAATTAACCATAACATGCATGTATCTTTTCTTCATAGACAAAAAAAATGAAGCTGGATAACTCAAACAAATACATTTATTATATTCCTTACATTTTTATAATCTTCCCTACTCTTCCTTAATTACCTCCATTAATATTCTCTTTTAAATATCTGTCACCTTCGGTAAACTGTTTGCTATCATGATGCATCACCCAGTCTAGTCACTCATGATGGTGCATTCTTATTTTACTCAAATTCCTTCACCCTCAACCAACTAAGGAGGCATTACCCATTGTAATACACTAGGACAATAGGTGCTATATTCCCCTCCTGTACCCCTTCCTTATAATCAGTTTTCTTTCTCACTGATTCACTTTATATTCTAAAGCCAATAATCCACTCACTGGTGTTGTTTTATTCCCACATTTACGGTTCACTGAGTCGTACATCCACCCTTACATCATCATTCTTCATATCCTCTTTGCTTTATATTCCACTCAGTTTATTGCTTTTGCTTGACCACATTCATTCTGTATATCCATCTCTCATTAGCATTGCAACAGAAGCAAAGGAGACAATGGCACCTTATAATTAATATTGTCTATAGACATGCATTATTCCATTCCGATTAATAAACACTACTGAAAATCCTTCATATTTTTCATCTTTCTTAAAAGGATAGCCATCAATATCCATTGTTTTTTTTTTGTACACTGTTGCACATTATCTAAAGGGCCAAAACAACCAACCACAGTATAATCACCACAATTAACACATATTGACGAAATGACTCTGTGCTGTTATAAATCCCTTTATTTGTTACTTGTCTCTTGCTCCAGTCCTCAGTATCCCACATTGCTCTAACTATTGTTATAGAGCTTTCAGTGTCTTCCCATTTTTCAGACTTTGAAGGTATTAGTCACATATTAAAATACCTAAAGTGAATAGACAAAAACTAATGCATACATTTATAATACTCGCAGATGAAATTATTAATGTAACAATAAACCTTAAATAAATATTTAACTTCTATCCCATATTCAAATGCTCTCATTTTCAAGCACAAGCCTTTATTAAACTGTTTTATTTAGATTCAGACTACCAAACCAATAGGCTTAGCAAATTAATTATTTTAAAATTAATTAAAAATGAATTTAAATTAATTTTAAAATGAATATGCTTATCAAATTACATTATATAATAAACTTCTGTAGGCAGCCTTCATTGTTATTGATAATGATTTCAACATATTTTGCAGGCATCAAACACATTAATATAGCAATAACCAACAATGTGTGTGTGGTATATTGAAGATTCACCCAGGGTTGGTGTGGCTTAATCACGAGGACAAAGCCAGAGTGATTAAACAAAGCCAACCATGTGTAAATCCTCAATATACCACACCGCGGAGTCAGTTATTCCTATTATACAATGACATTATTTAAGAAAAAAATGACTTACGTTTCTGAAATACTGTCTTTGTATAACAGTGCCATGTGCTCTTCTGCTTTTTCTTTGGTATCCTGCAGCGTTGCTCATATACTGAGCATGTGTATGAGACTTGCATTCCCATGCATATGCAGTACACCAGTGATGTGTAAAGGAAGCAACGGAGAAAGGAAGATCTCTGTTGCCTTTTTTTAATTAAAAAAAAAAGAAACCAGGAAGCTTTCAATGTACAGGAGAGAAGGGACAGAAAAATAAAAGGATAATTAGTTACGTCTCTTTAATTTTGCATAATGTACCTGATTATCCTTTTATTTTTCTCTGTGCCATCTCTCTCATTTGTTTGGCTCTCCAGTTTTGTGAGCTTATTTATTTATTTTTCTTAAATGAAAGAAAAGCAAATTTTTATTGCATATATTAATGGAAGAAAGTCCGGGCGACTGGACCTTTTTCCATTGATATATGCTCTTTTTTTACAACAGGCACTCTGGTTGGACTGACCAATCAGCGTGCTACTTTTTGAATGCTAATGGACAGTCACTCTATAATATTAATTAATCATGGTTCCCTACTATAGAGTAACAGTTATCTGTCAACCCTCAAAACATAAGAGTTCTGATCTCAAAATGAGAGCCTTTTTTGATACATATTTCAAAATAGTCTCTTCTTCTACTAAATTTTTCTTTCAAATTCAGTTTACTTTTTCATATAATGCCATACTCCCATACTAACTTGGTTTATATTTATTTACCGTTACTATGATAACTGGGTAGTGAGCTGGACCACTGACCCTTTCCGTCATGGCCCAGGCCCAAGGCACAGTGCTTACAGTTCTAAGTTTAATACAGAACTTGTATTACTTTACATAACTTAGTATAAAACTAACCCATGGTTTCACTCTGTAAAATGAGAGGCTTACAAAATTTTGTCAGGTAAAAATATAGTTTGTATATGCTGAAATGCACCATGTGCAAACATGACCTACATTAAAAACAAAGTTAACAAGTTAACAAAATATTTTCTTTGAGTTATTTTAAAAACCCCATTTTTCATTCTACTTTTGATTAGCATATCCCTCATCCTATGAAAAAATGTTGTCATCATAAAATCAAGCTTCCTTTTTGTCATTGGTGCATTTCAAAACAATCTTGTATAGTGTGTAGATTTCATTTTAAACTCTCCATGTTAGTTCCTATATAACATCATATCTCTATATGCACATGGTTAAAATTCACCAAGTGCTAATACAGTCTCCAACTATCACATAAAACCAAGTGTTATCAAAAGCTGAATTACTGTATCGATGGATCCTGACAATATCACGGGATGCAACTTAATAGCTGGAAGCACAATTTAGCCACACCCCTACCAACACTGTTCAATCTCAACCTCCATACAAGTTTTGTATGAAGCACATGGTGAACGGCTGCAATCATTCCCCTGCATAAGGGATGACCTACCACAAACCCAGGCAGTTACAGACCTATACATCTGACAGCCTCATGTGCAAAGCCATGGAAAGACTTATCATGGAACTAATCAATAAGGACATAAAGAAACCTCCAAACACTGACCGTATTTCAGTTTGGATTTGACAAGAGCAGGTGGACTTTTTTGAAAAGGTCATCAAAGCAATGCATGAAAGTAAAACAATACATACCACACACCTCACCCTGGTCAAAGCTTTTTATACAATCCCTCACTCAGGCATAAAGGAAATTCTAAATAAACTGGGAATAAACTCCTATGTCAGCCACTGGATTGCCAAATGGCTCACAAATTGGATGCAAAAGATTAAACTAGGGGAAGCTACCTCCATTAGACCTGTCACTAGTTGAGTCCCCCAGAGTTCAGTGGTGGGACCTCTCCTGTTTGGCATCTACTTCTCTAAAGTAAAAGCTAATACCAAAGGCCCCTGACTGACTAAGTTTCCAGATGATTAGGAGCAGTCATTGAATCCCAAAATGACTTAGCTATCCTGCTGAAAGGTTTGTCTCAAACAAATAGCTGGCATCACAATCATGAACTGAAACTTAAGGCCAAAAATACATTATTGTATCCTTTGGGACATTGTGTATCCTAGAAAAGTAACAAATTTAACAATACAACCCTAAGAGTTCACCCAGATGTTCAGGATTTGGGAACTTATGTGGACAGTGACCTAACCTTTGACCAATATGTGTCCACTGTCATAAGAAAATCCTTCTCTTTTATACAGCTTATAAATAAATGAATTGAATTTAGATCTAGAAATATCATTATCTCCGTTACTCAGAACTCATTAGGCCAATCATTGAGTATAATGTCTCCTCTAAGTATCTGTCCAGACACATGCAACAATTTGAACACCCACAGAAATGCCTTGCTAAAAAGACACAAAGCCTAAGCACCCTGTCCTACATAGACTGACTCAAAGCCCTGTCATTATATTTGGTATCCTACAGACTGCTAAGAGGTGACCTGTATCTGGCAGACAAGGCATCCCCTGAGACAGTACTGGTGACAACTGCAGATCAGCAAGTTAAATTGCATTAGAAATACTTTGTCCAGGGATCTAAACCTAATGTTGAGCAAAATTAATAAGCTTTTTTAAGGAGAATTTAAGATGCTGCCCTTTATCCCCCCATTAATTTAAACTAAAGCAAGTTATATCCCACGTACACATACCTAGGCCTTGCTATGTGGAAACATCTTGCCTTATTTGAACTAGACCAAGAAGCAAAGCAAAGAAAACAACAATAAAAGTACAACTTTAAGGCGTACGCAGTACATGGCATCAGTGGCGTAACAGGTAGTACACGTGTCTTTCATGCTGGAAGATCAGAAGGCTGTGCTTGGCCCATTCCAGGTAATTGAACAAATTTACAAATTGCTGACAGTGCAGTACAAAAATAGGGGATGCTGTACTCCTGACAGTGCCATCCTTTGGATGCGATGTTAAACTGAAATCCCATCTGCTTAAGCTGGTGGTAGCTCAGATAGATGTATAAGATCCCACAGCACCTATCAAAAGGAGTAGGGGCCCTTTATTTATATATAACAATAACTCTTATTTACAAAATATTTACATATTTACAAATATATAAATATACAAATCTGTTTACACAATTTCATAAGTTCCTATAAAATCATGCTAAATTGTCATTCTTGTTAGACCCCCACTCCTTTTGCTATAACTACCATCTGATTTTACTTAATATTGTTGCTAAACTCCATTAAACATCATTTTATTTATTCTTTCATTCCATAAAACCCATATAACGTACAATAACATTTTATCTATTCTTTTAACATATTCTTTACTTCTATTATTTTAATATCCATATTTAAGCATATCCATGTTTATTTTATAGACTTCTTTTATATATTCAAAAACTCTTCTTTACATAGTTTACCCCATAACTTTTTATGTCTTTTACATTTCAAAAACACATGTTCCATACTTTCTTCTTCTTGGCAATGTAAACATATCATATTAATTTTATTTTTTATATGGCATATTTCCTTTTACTAGCAATTTATTTATTACCATTCTCCACAAAACATCTTGACATTCTACCTTCTGATTGTGCCATTCACATTTTTACAACTTTAATTTTTTTTCATCTGTTACATTTTCCCATGGTTTTACATAGTAATGTTTTATCATTACATTCTTAAACCATACTTTTCCTTTTCTGTATCATGAATTTTTATTTTCCACAAAAATATTTTTTCTTGGCAACATTTTATTTCTTCATTTATATACTATTTTTCTCTTTTACTCTTTTTCACCATACACCATTTATCATACTTATATTTATACAGTTTAACTACTAATCTCTCATCTTTTTCAATTATACAATTTAATGAAGTAGCATATACCACTTTCTTAATTAATCCAAAACCTTCTTGTCCTTTATACTTTATTTACATTCAAAAGTCCTTTTTACTGGGTTTAATCTAGATCCCTATATAAATGAAAAAATATCTGCAATAATTTCTTTTTAAATGCTGTTGTCAACATAAGTACACCTGCTAAGTATGTTATTTTTCCATCAGTACTGAATTAATTAAATAAACTTTTTTTTTCTGAATGATAATTTATTTGTTCTCCAGAAAAGATTTGTTTGCTTCATTTCTTCTATTGTTTTTTCCATTGAATTCTGCTTGCATCTTTATTCCCAAATTTTATACCTAACACAGACATTTAATTTATTGCAAAATATATACCCCCAATCTTTACTATATCATCTAAACCTTTACTTTTCTCTTTATTTATCCCTATTGTTTATTAACACTCATTTGTGGAAATTATTACTTCTTTTGCCCAATTTTTTTTTGCAATTATTAGTAATATTATCTGCATATGTTAACAGAACTGGAATTCTTAATCCTTCAGGTATTATGTATCTCACCTCCTTCATTTTGTAATTTATTTCACATACTATCCCATTCATAACTAGTGTAAAAAGTATACAGTTCATGGGGCATCCCTGTCTACACCACTCTTCATATGTACCTCTTGGCTTAACCAGCCATTTACAAGTATTTTTACTTTACTTTATTATTACTTTATGCTGACTTATACAATTTCCTAACCTTCTCACATATTATATTCTTTCATTATTATCCATAAGATTTCATGTCCAATTGAGTCAAATGTCTTATTAAGGTCTCCTATCATGATCTTCATTTCTTCTTTTCTGTTTGTATTATCATCCACAATTTTTCTATCATTAATACTTCTTGACAACCCTTTCCCTTTGCACTATATATATATATATATATATATATATATATATATATATATATATATATATATATATACACATGCTGTCTTCCATAATAGTTCCCAATTTAGTTTCAAATCGCTTTTGTATTATTTTCATAAAGGTCTTATAATCATTATTATTCAGTACTATTCATCTCCAGTTGCTGAATTCTCTTCTGTCTTCCTTCTTTCACATGAATTTAAGTATTCCACTACATAATTCTTTATACATAAAATCCTCATTTAACCATTCATTCAAAATCTTAAAAAAATATTTTTTGCCAGTCCCTTAAATTTTTATACATTTCATACTATATTTCATCTGAGCCTGCAACCACATCTATATTTACTTGCCTTAATGCTTTATATGGTTCTTTTGAAGAAATCTCCTTTTCCAAATCTTTATTCTCTTTTGTTGTTAACTTTTTACTTTCCATGTTTTTCACTACCTTCTTTTTTCTTTAAACATTTATTGTACATATTGTATTGCACTATTCATGATCTTTTCCCAAGTTCTTTCTATTTCTCCTTTTACAGTCTTTATTTCTCTCATTACACTACCATCTTCCTTTACTAATTTACTTAAGTAACTCAATGCTTCTTCTCTTTTCCCTTGTAAAAAATATTTGCATATATAACAATTCTTGTATTTGATTTCTTTCATATAATTCTTTTTCTTTGTCAAACTACTTTCTATCATTATGTTCTAAATCTTCCAATGTATCATTATATGTTCTTTCATATTTTTCTTTTCTATTTTTCTCACAACATATTGCCACTGTATTTTTTAAATGTTTCCTTAAATATCTCCCACCATTCATATACATTTTTTATAAAATGTTCTCACAGTAGTATGATCTTTCCATAACTGTATTACTAATCTCTTTCCTTCTTCATTCCATGCTTTCTCATTTATTCTTTTTATTCTTTTGGCTATTTTTATATATTCCTTGTTTTCATTTATCTCCAGCCATATTACAAGACTATCAGAAAATCCTGTTTTAACTACCTCCCCTTCTCCTATAACTAAACCTTCAGGTACTGTAAAATAATCTATTTCAGTTCTAGACATACCCTCTTTGTAAGTCCATGAATTTTTGTCCCAAAGTTTTAACTTACCAAATTTTATAACTTAACCACAGTCCATAAGACGAAAATGTCTTTGTAATGTAAAATAGCAGCACAGGTGCAACACGACTCGAACAGGCACAAAAACTATTTATTAAATAACTACTATTAAAATAGTGTAAAAACAACGGTTTAGCGCTTTCATCTGACTATGCAGACTTCATCAGAACAAGTTAGTACAAAAATAAAACCCTAATTTATAAACTTTTTGGTGCCAAAAACCCGAATAATCAGCATTTAAAATGACAGTACATTGCTTTGTACATACATGTATCATAGCATGACTTTTCACTACAATTGTTTACAAACACGCAGAATTCAAAAACGTCAATAATTCAAATTGTTCAAATTGTACAAAAAATTCGAAAGAGTAAATAAAAATAAATACTAAAAAATAAATCTGTTGAATAGATCCATTAAAACTGCCTATAAATGCATATAAATATAAATATATATGAATAAATATATAACAGTTGTAAATTATTTCATAAAACACCTTTACATATAAATATATCAGTGTCTACTTTGAAATATATTCCAATTGATATAAACAACATAGTATACATTTTATCAAATAATAATGTTTGAGCTATATTGTAATATTTATAAACATTATAACAATTGCAGAAATGGCTTAATGGTAACATAAGCATTAATGCCTGGTCTTCTAAAGGAAGATGGCAGTGTAATGAGAAAAATAAAGACTGTAAAAGGAGAAATACAAAGAACTCAGGAAAAGATCATGAATAGTGCAGTACAATATGTACAATAAATGTTTAAAGAAAAAAGAAGGTAGTGAAAAACATGGAAAGTAAAAAGTTAACAAAAAAAGAGAATAAAGATTTGGAAAATCTCGTGGCATCTGTTAAAATTTGCCACATACTCTCCCTCTTACCTAAAAGTGCTTTCCAATTGCCCCCACATGGTGAAATGTCTACTTGATCTATAATAGCAAACTTGAAATGATGTGTGTTTCTGCATTCATATATATGACTATATAAGGCATTATTCTTATATTTGACCTTAATACTATAAAAATGGTCATAATTCGTCGCTTAAAATGTCTTTCAGTTTTTCCTATATAGAATGCGGAGCATACCATACATTTAGCTATATAAATAACATTCTTACTATTACAATTTCCAGCTGTAAATTTAATATGCGTCCTATTCACATCATCCAACTTACATCCATCTGTTTCTAAAATAGCGTGACATTGTTTACATGACCCACACTTCTTTGTGGTTTTTAGACTTTTTGTCCTTATATTGGTCTTAGTCATTAACTCCAATTGTCTCTTTATATTCATGCCTGTTTTATTAACAAAACTAGGGTGTTTTCCTAATATTTTTTCCACTTCCTCATCTGCTGTTAACATATTCCAATGACCATTAATGATATTTTTAATGTACTGAACATGTGGTGAGTACACTAAAACACATACTCTGTTGTTACTCACCACATCTAAAATGTTCAAACTGTCATTTGCATGTACTAGCTCTCTTCCCAGCAAAGGTGGGTATTTTTTGCCCCATTCTCTACTTACATATTCTGTAACATCTTCTAATACTCTAAAAGGATATCCCCTATTCAAAAACATAGACTTAATGTATTCTAATTCTTTTTTCATGATAGCTGACATAGAAGACATACGTGCTGCTCTTATGCATTGCCCTTTGAATACGTTTTTTAATACATGTCTAGGGTGATCACTAGTGAATTCCAAATAATCGTTAGAAAAAGTGTCCTTCCTGTATATTTCTGATTGGAACCCATCTTCAATGTGACTAATATAGGTATCCAAGTATGCAATACCACACTTGTTGACCTTAAGAGTAAATCTCAAAAATTCACTTGAATTATTAATATAATCAACAAATTGATCAATCATTTCCATAGGTCCCTTCCATAACAGAAACATATCATCCAGGTATCTTGAATAGTATAAAACATATTGATAATATTGCCTACCAAACAGGTGATTGGTCTCCCATTCCAGCATAACCAGGTTAGCAAAAATGGGAGCACAAGAAGCTCCCATTGCCACTCCCCTGGTTTGTCTGAAATATTCACCTTCGAAATAAATATAATTGTGATCCAACACCATCCCCATCATATCTGTAATCAAACATATACGGTACCAATCCATGTCCGAATATTTCCTGTTATTGAAGTCCTGTAACCCTATCTAATCTACTTAAGTAACTCAATGCTTCTTCTCTTTTCCCTTGTAAAAATATTCGCTTATATAACAATACTTGTATTTTTTTCTTGATTTCTTTCATATAATTATTTTTCTTTGTCAAACTACTTTCTATCATTATATTCTAAATCTTCCAATGCATCATATGTTCTTGCATATTTTTCTTTTCTATTTTGCTCACAACATATTGCCACTGTATTTTTTAAATGTTTCCTTAAATATCTCCCACCATTCATATACATTTTTATAAAATGTTCTCACAGTAGTATGATCTTTCCATAACTGTATTACTAATCTCTTTCCTTCTTCATTTCATGCTTTCTCATTTATTCTTTTGGCTATTTTTATATATTCCTTGTTTTCATTTATCTCCAGCCATATTGCAAGACTATCAGAAAATCCTGTTTTAAATACCTCCCCTTCTCCTATAACTAAACCTTCAAGTACTGTAAAATAATCTATTTCAGTTCTATACATACCCTCTTTGTAAGTCCATGAATTTTTGTTCCAAAGTTTTAACTTACCAAATTTTATAACTTCTAACATTTTTCTTATATATAATGTCCTTTCTTTTTACGCTTGCCTCTTAAATCACAATTAAAGTCTCCTGTTATAATACATGTATATTGTATATATATTAATAGGTTTACAATCACATGTTCATTCGTCATTTAGACGAATGAACTATGTGCAGAAACCACTTGGCAGAACCAGTAGGGCGAGCAACACAATGTCGAAGCTGACAAGAGCAAATGGCCACTGTTGTCAGCTCCAACATTGTGGTGCAGATTGCACTATAGTGGGGATGGGGAAATGTACCCTTACCCTCACAGTAGTGCGATCTCGGAGTTTGTATATATAATTAGGGGGATGTGGAGGGTGCAGCCCCCCCACATGGAGGGTGAAAACCTGTTGTAGTACGTTGAGTAGGTAGGAGCATTTCAGTGTAGTCAACATTTTCAACATTCGACTGCATTGAAATGCTCAGTTTGACATTTACACTGTTCGGTGTTCAAATTTCCGAACATTTGGTTCGGACATCTATACATTCGAACAATGTTATGTTGAGCATGTGATAGTAAACCATATTAATATATATAACATATAAATAAATATATGTATTATGTTTTTTATATATATATATATATATATATATATATATATATATATATATGTGTGTGTGTGTGTGTGTGTGTGTGTATATATATATATATATATATATATATATATATATATATATATATATATATATATATATCCATCCATCCATCCATCCTCAACCCCTTTTCCCCTTTTCCCATTTTTGCACATGGGGTCTTGGTGTCACATCCTCAGTGACAATCATTTCGAGCCAAGGTTTACACTGCTGGGTGGCTAGCCCTGCTGTGGTAGTTTTATATATATATATATATATATATATATATATATATATATATATATATATATATATATATATCACTACATAGTCTGATGAAATAAGCTTTCCCTTTCTTTACAGTTAGTATAAGCATGCAATATTATAATTCTACAGACTACAATTGTTCATCTTTCCATTTTTGCTAAAGTTACATCTAATATCTTTATTGTAGTTCTACAGGATATGGCTATCCCAGAACATCTCTCATTTCCCATATTGCAGATTATCTTTCCTCTCCATAGTTTGTCTGTTTGTAATCTTTCTTCATTTGTTAAAAATTATCTTCTAGTAGAATTACATCTATGTCACATGTATTACACCACTCCAAAATTCCCTGACTTCTCCTTTATTCTTAATACTATTCACATTTACAGAAAGCACTAACATTTTCATTTTCCATTTATTTGATTCATTGTTCATACATTTATAGCTAATTACTGGGCTAGCTTTCTTAATTGGCCCTTTTAAGCCTAAACAATTTTCCTTCCCAAACGTGAGAATCAAACTCTATACCTTGTGTTTGTGAGTCAAACACTTTAACCATTATACCAACCCCAAGTCTTTAGCTGTATATACTATTTTTCATGCATTTCCTTTCTTATTTTTCATTTGTACTTATCCCTTTAAATTTGTTTCTGTCTTTTAACCTTTTACCAATAGAATTGTTTTACCTCTTTTATTTCCTTACAGTTTCTGTGTTCTTTGTCATTTATTTCAGAGCCTTCCTCTACACCCATTTTTATTTTTTTCTCATCCAATTTTTCTTCTTTTTCTAATACTTCTAAAATGTATTCTCTTTGCTCATTTTCTTCTCTTTCTTTTTCCTTACTGTTATTTTCATTTTTGTAATCCATCCATAAATGTCTCAGTTTGTTACATTTATAACATTTCAATTCACATTTTTTTTTGCATCATGTCCCATTTTCCCACAAATATAACATTTTTCTTTTGTCACAGTTACTTATCAAATATCCTTATTTAACACAAAAAATATGTTTTGGGTTGTCCCCAATATTTTGCAACACCCTTATTCCCCTCAACATTTATCATGCTTGGTATATGTATATTGTTTTTTTTTTTTCTATTTTTAACACAATATTAGAATCCCAAGCACCAGTCCATAAACTCCTTCGGTCATAAACTTTTGCAATGTCTAGTACCTCTTTACATAAAGCTTTCAAATATCCTTTCAAAGTCTCACTTTCATGTACAGTTCCGAACAGAGGTAGAATCTTCTTTTGGTGTCCCTGTTAAATGCTTTTATCACATAAAGATTACATGGATAATAGTCCTTTTTCATATTCTCTCATTGCCTCTCTCCAAAAAGCTCACTTGGGCACCAGTAATTGCTTAAAAGAGTTTACTCCTAAACTCATTAACTTTGAAACTCTTGCAGACAACTACTACTTAGTCTGTAAACTGCAATCGCCAATGAACACTCACATGAGTAGGCCTCATCTACTTTGTGTTGGCATTTTCCAACATTACTGCTGCTGTTTGGAGCCTGCTTCCTAACAAAAGTCATAATGACCCACTCTGTCCAATTTCTTCCATTAATAACCCATTCAACAACTTTCTGATTATTAGCAATGTAAGTACTTTGCATTAATATGTAAATAGTATTACCCCTTTCTCTAGCCCCTAAAAATCTTTATATAATGTCAGTCAATGCATTTGTTCTTTCTTTTTATTTTTGCTCTGGGGGTATCATGTACTCTGGTTCATTTGATGCTGAAATAATTTTCCCTTGTTGAGCTGCTATCTATCATATTTACAAATATTTGTAATTTCTTTATAAAGGTATAATGTACCTAGATATTTTATTAAAGTCACTTGCAAGTTATGTTACCTGATAATATATTAGGTATTATGAGGTTTATATGTAAATATGTCACTGTTTTCTGAATTAGGATGAAACAGAATTTCAGCTGCACTTGAATTTGATAAAACCAGCAGCAGATAAACTAAAAATATGTAATTTAATGTACAATATATGTGCTTCTATGGCACAACAACATGGATAACTTTGCAACATTTCACATGAATGTAAAAAGAAAGAACAAAAGGAAAGAAAATGTATGAAATTTGTAAATAAAGTGTAAAGAGCTATGAAGATGCTGTTAAGGACATAGCTGACCAGAGATGGGAAAGTAGCTGTTAATATACAAATCTGAAATGTTTTCATTGTATCTGTGGGAGTCTGAATGTGAAATAATCTGTTGGTTACACCTGTGGGTTCTGTGTGAAAAATTATAAACCAGATATGTGAAGAATATTTTTTAAGAATAGCGCTATGTCACATTTCTTGCCTGCAAGACTTCCTTGTCCATATGTGTGTAAGTGCTGGCTACAATCTGCATGCATATTTTAGTACTTAACAGCTAAGGATTCTGTATTTTTATGTTAGAGTCAGCTAAGTTTATTTAGCTATAATGGTAAGAGGTCTCCTTTCAGGTATTCTGTCGGTGAACTGATTGTTTTGTATTCATGGTGCAATAGCGTTTAATTCTGCATATTTAATTCGTATCAGAATTATCTTCTTTATTTTCTTAGTAAAGTGATTTATTTATTCACTTTTAAGATTGGTGTCTGACATGTGTGTGTGTGTGTGTGTGTGTGTGTGTGTGTGTGTGTGTGTGTGTGTGTGTGTGTGTGTTTGTAGGGTATAAATAATAATTTATTTAGAAAGAAATTACTATGGGTCAGGGGCAGAGGTGAGAAATAGGCCTTGGGTGGTAGGCCAAAGATGCAGCTCAGTATGTGGTCAATGTGGAATCCTGGTCTGCATGTGGATGTTGTAAACTAATACCCAAGTCTGCAGTGCATATTCTATGTATGCTTATAAGGCCATGTTACATTTGGTGAATCAGGTGGTGAGTTAGATGTGTGCGTACTTTTTTACTACTTTATAATGTTGGTTACCAGTGGTGAGACCCAAAGGACTATCCTTCTGGAAGCCATCAGACCTCTTCTTTGGAAGTGGAGTGGATCTAGGAATCATGGCCCCTGATCCTTTTGACCTAAGGTGTTACATTGGTTGGCACCGAACACAATCTGCCTAGCAACAAAACCCACCATTATCTACAAGAATGTCCACTAATTAAGTATTACTCCTTCATAGGCCCTTCATATTGTTATTGCTCAGACTTCATTAAGTATGCTAATCTTCAGGTTTGTATTGTGACAGTGGTCCAGGTCATGGCTGAAAAGGGTCCTTGGACCAGTCCACTCAACCAGTTAACAAATGTAAATAAATAAGAAACCAGATAAATCAATAAACATAAGCCTTCATCTTAGCTTTCCTTAACTGTAGTGCAAAATGTTGGTGATGTTGAGTGTGTTTTTAAGAAGATAATTTAAGGAATATAAAAATGAGATTACTGAAGGAACAGAAATATGAAGCATTGCTGAACATACTTGCTTTTTTATTTAGGTCTATGAATCCCTGCATCAGTATGTAAGAAGCCAACCAGACCCCATTACACTTCAGGCATCAGCAATATATCAAGAGGTAAGAGAAATGTTACTATGACACAAAAACATTAGAAATATTTTTATTTTGCTAATCAACATGGGGGAATTAACATTTCCCAATTATTTTAGGTCACACTGTAAGTTCTCTGTTAAGCAATAGGGCATGAAGTATGTAGTTTTCACAAAAAAAAACATGTCAGGGCATTCTGATGTAACAGGTTGCCTTCTGAAGCAATGTGTACTAATTTTGTCAGTGATGAGTGGAGCAGTGGGATTTACTATCATATACCTGCTGTTCTGCTGAGAGCAGAAATACCCAAAATAGCTCATTGTCCTGGGAAAAAAAGGATTGCTGACCAAAAATGGGGCAACAGAAAAACCTGGGTGTGGTTACTATTTTTCCCAGCCTTAGAGTTTATTATATTTATTATTTTTATTCAGGAAATGGAAGGAAAACTAAGTGGAGCAAGCTGCCACCACACATAGGGATATGGGCCTTCAATCCCATGGAAATGTGTTTGCTGTTTTTTAGTTTTTAGCTTTATTATGTCACTACACCTCTGTGATTTAGATGCCTGTGATACTCCAGACATGCTATGGAATTTCAGACAGATGCCTTTCACCTTTATACCTTATAGTGCCAAAAGGTTTTGGCTGATAAAACTTTTAACCATCTTGTTGCTGTTCACCTTGACATATAAATCTCAAGTCATTAAAGAAGGCAAACATTATCAGTGTTAAGGCAGCATTATTCTTACAGTGTGTATTGTAAATGAACTATAAGAAAATGCTGTTTAAACATTTTATAGGTACAGTTTATTTGGTTGTATTTAGAGTTTACATGAGGCCGATACAGCTCAAGTTCAAAACAGGCATCTGATATTCCTGATGTTTCCTCCCCTGATACTTTTTGTCTGATGAGAATCTTTTTCTACTGTGCTGGGTTGCCCACTGATGTCAGTACCAATTTTTGGAGTGAGAAGGAGTTTATGGCTAAAAAAACAGAATTACAAATGACTGGCAATTCATTGGGGAAAACAAACTTTACCAAGACCACTATTTTTCTTTTGAAGCGGTGAAGAACTCCATTCCCCCTATATAGGGGGTTAAATGCACCACATCATCTCTGGGTATCTATTATCAATACTGTGGTCACTGAAAACTAAAGAAATAAATTAGCCCAACCATTCTTTGGATCATTGGTGATTTATTGTGTTTTGTGATTCAGTATTTTGAAGAATTACCATGTTGCGATTATTTCTCTGTACTGATGCAGCTCTGATTTGAAATTGGTATGATATACAATTTTAGTAGAATCCCATTGCATTTTATTGTTTTGTATTCAATAACATCACAATATAGTAAAGCTGGTTATAAAAATTCTACTTTCCAGTTTTTGTCTAGAATAGCACTCCACTACTCTGCACTGTGACATCAAACAAACAGAACTTTTAAATAACCTCGGTATACATACACAACAATATGCTTCATATATATATATATATATATATATATATATATATATATATATATATGGCTCTACTTATAAAAGTCAAATAAACCAAATGTGGATGTTTACAAAGTTGACCAGAAAACATTGGCATTGCAAACGTCAACATGCTACCAAACATGTGCTGAGCAACAGCCTTGCATGCCTCCTTGCATCTCCCACATCTCACTCCTGCATATTATATACACTAGCTCCAAGATCATTTTATGTCAGGGAATGGGCATCTTTCCCTACCCCAAGAAATGTCTATCTGTTTAGTTGACTAAATTTTGTTGACTAAACAGATGTTGATCAAAGCCCAAATTCAGTATTACCAAATATATATATATATATATATATATATATATATATATATATATATATATATATATATATATACACACACACACACATATATAATATATATTTGTGCATGTGTGTGTGTGTATGTATGTGTGCGTATACGTGTGTGTGTGTGTGTATCTCTTTATACTGATCCCTATATTGCTTTTCTAGATACATCTATATTCTGCCTATGTTTATATCTGTATCTGCATTAATATCTAGATATATCTATATATTTATATATCTATACCTATAATCTAAATCATATCTAGCTATCTATATGGTGTCTTAATCTCTTCTATTCAATGCATTCAATGTGTTGCACACTTGTAACAAATAGGATTTTCTAATGCAATGACAAATAAAGTACAAAAATGCCAAATTTAGACTGTATTCTTTAAACAAATCTGTTTGTCATAATTTGCAGAGTTCAAATGACTGCAAGGTAAAAATGGTGCTGTTTATTAGGTTAGGTATCTGTTCTGTCTAAGCTGGGAAAGTGAATAATATTCAACAAAGGTTTGCGCCTTAGATTAGGGCATGTACAACTGTAAAAGCCTAACATGATATAGAAATGAACTGCAAGTTAAAGATAATTCACTGCAGGACAATAATTATTAGCAATTTTATTTTCTGTCATGACTGTTTGTGTAACCTTGATGTTTCTGCATTTCAGCTCTTTGAATTTAAGGTTTCATGAAGCCTTATGTTTTCCATCTCAGTTTTTAAGTTTATATACTTCTGTATTTCTTCCTGTGTTAAGTTTAATAAATCATGTTAATGAATAGCACTGGGCTGCAATCCATTCCCCTAGATGTGCCACTCCACCTTCTAGCTTAAGGATACAGTTTTCATCATTTGTCACAATTGTCCTACACCTTCCAAGGTGATCTCATTAAGATGCGCATGCGTTCCCCAAACCAAATTTAGCATCATAATAATACCTCTCTGCAGAGGTATCCCAAATCATCACACCATTCAGTCTGCTTTTAGAAATCCACATGTAGCTCAATATAAAACAGTGGTCTTTATCTTGCACAGAATTGCTGAGATCAGTGGGATGAGAATAATGTCTGGTTCACTCTGAGCTCTAGAGTCTGTATCACAGGAACAATGCTGCAAGGATGATTCTGGTACAGGAAGAAGATGCCTACGATTTCTCCTGTACTCCACACCCTCAGATTCTACAAGGTAGGATCTTGGCTCAGCTCATATGCCTGTAACTTGACCAATCCGGTCAAAACCTTTCACCGTTTGTGTTCTCATTGTCTCTCCTTCCCTCAACGGACGAATAAATCTGCTCGATTTAGTATAACTGGACTTCTGGATTGAATGCTTCTTGAATAATTGAGCCTTGATGGTTCTGTTGTGCTTAGCTTTAGGCCTCAATAAATTGGAACTAATAGGCAGCATCATTCTGGTTTGCCTGGATAGAAGTCTTAGAGCAGGTGAGCCAAGTATATCATCACAGGGTACGTTTCTGAGATTACACAAATTCAAAAAGACATCAGTATTGCCACACTTTGACCTTTCAAGTAATTGCTTTGCACTCTGCACTACACATTCAGCTAGCCCATTTGACTGTGGATATTCAGGACCGGTAGTAACATGTACAAAGTCCCATTCTCTTGTGAATTTCTGAAGCAACTGATTAGTATATTGACTACCATTGTCAGAAATAACTTTGTCTGGACTATCATG
This sequence comes from Protopterus annectens, assembly GCF_019279795.1. Taxonomy (NCBI): domain Eukaryota; kingdom Metazoa; phylum Chordata; order Ceratodontiformes; family Protopteridae; genus Protopterus; species Protopterus annectens. The sequence continues at coordinate 23,865,615 of NC_056728.1, read as the reverse complement.
GACTGAGAAATGACATTTCAACTTATTAATAACAGTAGTAGATGTTAGATTAGGTAGTAAGTCAATCTCAAACCAGTTTGAATAAGAGTCTACCAATACTAAGTAGTGTTGATTGTCCCACTCGAAGATATCAGGAGCTACTGTTGACCAAGATAGTTCAGGGACTTGACTAAACTGAAGTGGTTCTCTTTGCAAATGCAGTCTAGTACTATTGCATACTGCACAACAAGAAAGTACTTTATCAATGTCTTTCAGTAATGAAGGCCAAAATACTAGTTCTTTTGCTCTTCTCTTAGTGGATGCGGAACCTGGGTGACCACAGTGCAAAATCTGGATATATTCTTGTTGTAAAGAAGCAGGAACAACAATTTTAGGACCTTTGAAAATAATGCCATCTTCCATCAACATTTCATCTCTGTAAGGAAAATAGGTTTGCACTTCAGGTGGTACACTAGATTGCTTTGACAGCCATTCAGCATTAATGTAGTGATAGAGCCTTTGCAAAATTGGATCAATCTTTGTGTGATCTCTCAACTCATCAAGCCTAGTGGTAGAAAAATGATGCACTGCCATCATGTCAAAGTCAAAATTCTCTGCGTCAGTTTGTTCCATTGTATTTCTTGGTGATCTGGAAAAGGTATCAGCCAGGTAGAGTAGATTGCCTTTAGTATAGACCTTTTTGAAGTTGTATTTTGGCAATTTGAGTACATCCTTTGTAATATTGCTGGAGTGGAATGTGTAGGCTTCTTTAGAATAGTAACCAGAGGTTGGTGGTCAGTTTCAATCTGAATAGCTTGACCATAAATATAATCACAAAACTTTAAACATGCAAACACTATTGCCAAAAGTTCTTTCTCAGTTTGAGCATACTGGATCTCATTTTGGGTAAGTGTTGTAGATGCACAGGCTACTGGTCTGCCCTCTTGAAGTATAATGGCACCAAGACCAAATTTTGAAGCATCACAGGAAAGACTGACTGGTTTATTCACATCATAGTATCTTAATGTAGGTGGGGTGGCAATTTTCTGCTTAAGGTCTTCAAATACCTTCTGGTGTTGTTCTAACCATGACCATGCAACATTTTTGCATGTCAACTCTCTTAAATGTGCTGTCAACTCACTGAGGTCTGGTATAAACCTGCTTAAATTGTTGAAAATGCCTAGGAAATGCTGTAGAGCTTGAATATTATCTGGTGTTGACATCTCAAGAATAGCTGCTTGCTTGGTCGGGTCTGGTCTCAAGCTAGTACTAGTAAATATATGACCTACATATGTAATTTCTGGTAGTCTGAATTTACACTTCAGAGGATTGAGCTTCAAGTTTACTTTGCATGTTCCGTCTAGAACTCTCTTTAGGTTTCTGTCATGCTCGGCTTTACCATTGCCTCCAACCAATAAATCATCTACTATTATGGCACAAGGATAACCCAAAAAAAATGCTCCATTGCACACTGGAAGACTTCACTTGCAGAATTTATTCCAAATGGCATGCTTAGGAATCTGTATCTGCCAAACGGGGTAGCAAAAGTGGTTACTAATGAGGATTTGCGATCAAGTATCACTTGGCAAAATGAACTTTTTGCATCCAAGACAGAAAAAACAGTGGCATTCGGTATTAGAGCTGTAACCTCTTCGACTGTGCACATTGGATAATGTAATCTGTTCAATGCTTTGTTCAAATCTCTTGGGTCAATACATATTCTGATTTCATCTGAGCCTTTTATGTGAGCTGCTACCTTGGATGACACTCATTCAGTTGGTTCTGTGACTGGACAAATCACACCTTGCTGCACCATTTTATCCAGCTGAGCCTTAACTTTATCCTGCATAGCTATTGGAACTCTTCTTGCTGGTCTGACTACCGGAGTGACCTCTTCGTCTAACTTCATGGAGTACTGGAAGTTTGCCCAACTTGTCATCGAAAACATCACCATACTCTGAGAAAATGGCTTCAGAAAAATTGGAACTAGGATATGCACTTATGTGATGTACTTCTTTGTTAAAAGAAAGCAGCAGATTCATTCTCAAACTGTCTTTGAGACCCAGTAAAGACTGTACTGGTCTTCAGACTACATAGACTAACAAGCTGTAACAGTTCTTAGCCAAATAATATGAAAGCATAACTGAGTCTTCGGTTTGAATTTCTTCACTTCCATAAGAAACAAGTTTCACACTACTGGCCACATTGAGTTGCTCATTAGTTCTCACTTTAGCAAATATGTCTGCTGATATAACATTAAACTTTGAACCAGTGGCTACTTTTAGCTCTGTGGATTTACCATTGATCTGGACTGTACAAAACACTTTGCTTTTTGCCAATAAATTCACTGCATCAGCTCTCTCACCAATTACTGATACACCATCTACACAGAAAGCAGAATTGCAGTCTACTAGATTAACTTGCTTTTTCGGGTGACATTTCTTTATAACTGTGTGGGGTTTATTTGATTTGCAAAACTTTTGAAAATGGTTCCATTTTTTACACTTGTGGCATTGCTGACCAATTGCTAAGCATTTCTCTCTTTTAGATTCATGCTTGGCACCACAGCTGTGACAGTTAACAATAAAGCTAGACTTGGGTTTTGCTGATTCATGCTTGTACTACACTGAGGAACGTGCTCCTTTAACTGAACTAGTCTTAGAACTTGCTGGAAAGCCATGGGGTTTTCCTGGTGAGCCAGCAGGGGCTGTGGCTGCCATGTGCTTAGACCTACATCTGTTTGCCATGTGTTGCATGCTATCTACATTTGCTCTGGAGCCTGCCGAAACCATGCTCTTGTCACTTGCAAGCATACTTGTGTGTTTTTCTGTCACTTCATGGATCTGACAAATCTCAATAGCTTTACTCAACGTTAAATCACTGTCACGAAGCAAAATCTTTCTCACAGCAGCACTATTAATACCACACATGAGCCTGTCCTTCATTTACTCATCTTTTAAGTCACCAAACCGACACATTTTTGTCTATTTCTGAAGTCAGTTGTATAAGCTGCAAAAGTCTTCCCTGGTTTCTGATCTCTCGTGTAAAACAAATGCCTCTCTAATGTAATATTTGTCTGGGGGATTACATATTTCTATGAACTTGGGCTTGAAACACTCGGGGTCTTCCCTTGATTCAGCCTGTAGAACAATATGACGATTTTCACCTTCTCCCTCATATACTGCTGGTGCATACACAAATAAATACTCTCTTTCTATGGCCTCTGACACAACTAGGTTTAGCAAAATGAATGCCCTGGTGCGTGCATTTTTATCTGAAAAGCTGCTTGTATAAAAATATCATACTCTTTCTCAAATATTCTCCAATTTTCTGCAATTTTCTGATCAAATACAAGTGGTAAGGGCGTTCAGAATCCATCTGGTATCAGTGAAGGGTTTTGCAAATAAGCACAAACACATACACATATGCCAGAAATTTATGCCAGCATTTGTAATTTTGCCCAATAGCACAACAAGACTCTGTGTAACTGAACTTTGCGAAATAAGTCTCTCAGGCACTGCAATGCTCATGAAATGACTGTATTTCAAAAGTAATTTATCATTGTTTTAAGAAACATTTCAAATAACTGCACGATGCGAATGAACTGTACATTACGAAATAACATTTCAAAGTAATTGCACTGTGCGAATAAACTGTACACAGCACAATGAAATTTCCCCCAAGTGGTGGTACCTTGCTAGGCAATTCTTTACAGTGCAAGAAACGCTGTAATGCCAGCACTTTGTGAATAGACACACCCAGCACAAGAAACTTTTTGAAATGGCTATACTTTGACTGTACTTCACGAAATAGTTGCACTTTGCACATAAGTAAACTCTTCGGAATACATGCACAGTAATAAGCATACACTGTAAACACTTTTACATACTTTGAGACACTTCAAATAACTCTAGTTATGCCCTTGATACAATACAAAGTTATAGTTCTGCCAAAACACAGCACTGTGCCAAAACTCATGCAGTCGTCATGCTTTATTTACACTTAACGTGCCCTTTTAGCTCTTATTATATTCGTTTTGCTTGTTTAATCTCTTTTTATGCCCATTGTACTTTTTTGTGCTTGTTTTACTCTAAACATGCCCATTTTGCCTTAAACATACTCATTTTGCTATTCTGATAATCGTTTTGTCAGATTGTTTAATTTTAAATATTTCCCTTAGTTAATAAACCTTTTGTGCCTCCTGCTTGTTTAATAATGCAGTTTGTGCTCTTGTAATGCTCCATTTTATCTTTTTTACAAAATAAGCAGTTCGTGTGAATTCTCATTGCCTTTGATTCTTTTCTGGCTCTTTTTCATGTTTGTTTCTCATAGTTTACCTTCACTGTCATCTCTGCACCTCATGGCTCCAAATATCATTCTCTGGAATCCCTGTTCTGACACCATGTCGCTCTTTTACTTTGGACACAATAGAAGCGTCTTCATGGGTTCTTTTCAAGCGGCTTTATTATATACAAACACATCATGATAGAAGTTTACTGACTTTAACTTAAATAATTTATATACAAACTAATTACTGCAATCATACATGCTCACTCTCTGGCTCCACTTTCAAAATGGCACTAGGAATAGCACGTGCCTGGTATTTATATGTGCACGTTCAGTCCTTGATATGCTTCTTAAAGACACAGTGCAAACACTCTGATTTATGCATACATTGTACCAATTCCTTCTATAAGGTGAATATAACAACATACTGCAATCCAGTAACAACAAATTTAATCACTGCAACTACAATACAGTCTTCCTGCATGAAAGGTCAGCTTATGAAATCAGACAGAACCCTGATGATGATAACAAAGAAACTATGAAGACTGAGATGGTGGGTGTCAAATATGGGGGGGGGGGTGTCTGATTTCTGAATTTGTATTCCTTCAACCACAGTCAAACAACAGATCATATGTTTTCAGTTTACAAGCTTTTGGGATGTGTATTTATTCAGTCATTTAGGATGCAGTTTATCAGACTATTACTTTAAAGTCAAACACCAAGAAAGTGCTTCATTTCTTGTGTAATCACTGTAGCCTTATTACTGAATTTTAAGTGGTATTGTTATTAATTATTAGTTTTCCTATATTTTTTACCATTTTGCTGAAAAGTGGAAGTGCTGTGTTTCTGCTGCTGCTTGACTGAATTATTAAGCACCATAGTATTCCCTGGTGTAAAATCTAGTGTGTTGTTCCCATTTTAAACTACTTGAATTTAGTCATAGTTATAGCAAATTTTGGTCAAGTGTGTGGTTGTTCTGTGAAATAATACTGATAATTCTGTAGCAAAGAACAGTTACATAGTTACTGCTGTTTCTAGGAAACTAGCATTATTGTCCGAAACCAAAAGCTGTTTTTTTTTCATTGGTTTATTTGTTTTCTTGGCTCTGTTATATTGTGTTGAACACTAAGTATTATGATTGGGTATGTGATAATAACTGTGTTCTTATGAGTTCAAGATATGGATGCTAAGAAATTCACCCTGATAGCAAAGCTCGAGAACTGAATTGTGGTATCCATGTCAAGAACACATAAACAGGAGGTTGGGATCAGAGACTTGCTCATAATTCTTTGTAGTCCATAGATCTTTATCTGCTCTGCGTACTATAACTTACAGAAAAAAATAATAGAAAGCAAAGTGTTTTGCTAGGTTTCAAAGCCATAAAGCACTCAGCAAGTGCTGTCAAACAGACAGCAACAGATGTTTTACATCAGACAAAAGGAGAAAGTCAGGGCAGATTACTGAAATAGACGTCAGGCAGAAATGAATATTTCTGCTGCCCAGTACTGTCATTTCTTAGTGCTTAATGTGAAACCAGATCTTAACAGCACTTTGTGTGGTGCTTAACAATTGTTAATATTGACTCTCGTGCTATAGAACCCACTTAATTAATTTATCTTTTTCCAGTATTGGAACATAATCACAATGCTCCTTAGACTATAAAAATCATTTGGTGCCTTATTATACGACTTCAGAGAGCTTCAGTGAAAGCACATGTGCTAGAATAAGCAAAAAGTGAGGGGGGGGGGTTTACCTTATTTCAAAATCAAACAGCAGGGAAGTACTTTATTTATTCTGCACTTGTTGTTGCCTGTTGATTTTTATTTTTTATCAGTTTTACTTGTTTTCTATCATTTTGCTGAAAAGTAGAATTGTTGTGTTTCTGCAATCACCTGACTGATTTATGCTGTAGTGTGCTCTAGTATTAAATATACTTTTTCATTTTTCTCCATTTTAAACTACCTGAATTTAGTTACAGGTAGAGCAAAGTTTTTTTTCTTTTGGGACATAATTTTAGCCACTTGTCCCCCAATGCCTCCTGATGCTCTGGGTCTACCAATTTATCTTCTACCTCCCTGACATAGTCCAGTGTTGTTGGGGCCTGTTGTGGATCCTAATGGGATCTTGGGGACTTGGCTATCTCTACTTCCATCTTGTTTTTTTTTCCTTTTTCTTTTTATGCCCTATCCACTTCTTGCCCCACCTCTTTTGCTTGTTGATGACATTTGAGGTCAACTCCTCTCCTTGAACCACACCTTCCATAAGCGAGTATTATCCATGAATACCCTCCCTCCCTTCCAGGACAAGCTCACCCATCCCTCCCTGTTGCTCTATGATTCATCTAAGTCACTAATTGAACCTGGATCACCTGGGACATAGTCAGGGCTTTATCCCTGTATGCCACCAGAGTGGCCCTAGGTACAGCAAAGCTTTGGTCAAGTGGGTAGTCTGGGAGAGAGAGAGGTGAGATTATTCTGTGGTACAGGAAGTGTTACAGCTGTTTCTAGGAAGCTAACATTACTAGCTGAATTCAAAAACTGTTTTATCATTTTTTTCTTAGCTCAGTTATATGAAGCTTTGCTTCACTGTATGCACTGCCACACAGGTGTGTACTCAATAGACACAGGCATTTTAAATGATGCCTTACCCTTAGCTAGCCTAAAATGTTCCTAGATAGTCCCATATCCAGCAGAAAGTTGTGCTACACTCTGCCTTGTGCTTCATGGCCAAAGTTGAATTCCTTTAGCCATCGCTAATCTAGATTAGAGCTCTGACTAGTATTTATTATACTACAAAATGTTTTATTGTACTCTTTCCTATTGTGTGGAAAATCATTGTGTGTACTCCTCTTTATTTGATGCTTAATTTAGTGCACCTATAACTAGCAAAGCAAGATAAATTTATTCCAAGAATTCAGCATACAAGCAAGTCAGATAACATACATATTAGTCTATATATCCCATATTACCTGTATTCTTGGACTAAAATGGAAGCCTAGCCAGCTTGTTTTCTTTCAGTTGCCAGTCTCATAGCACTTATTATTCTTGGGCAGTTTAGCAATTCCTGATGTTCAGAGACGGTGATCTATTGCTTACCTCATCACTATCTGCGAGAGATACAAATATTTAACTATGATGGAGGCATCACTCTCACATATGAGCATAGTCTATCAGCACCACCCACCTTCACAACACTCTACCCAAATACCTAGAAAATTATTATTTGCTGAGGATATAAAAAAGTCATTGCCTAAGCCTCCAAGGTCCAGTAAGAATGGAACTCAGTAAAAATCAAACCTACAGCATATACTGCCACAAACCTATCAAAGAGTCACCAGGAAGACATTTGTTCTAAATCTAGTTCACAAAAACCTCTACAAATGACTGTTGATTCCATAGTAAGACACAAGGACTGTAGTCTCACCAGATGGATAAAAATAGGGTGAGGTTGAGCTATCTTCCAGGTGTCAAGATTTCTAACATTTCAAGGGACCTTAAGACCCAAATGACCTGGCATGCAAAACCCAAGGGATATGCAGAGAGACATATCTGAGCTATCCATGCATGTCACAAATGCAGGAAAGATGCCAGTATTGAACAGAATCCTTCTTTCTTCACGAATGATGTCAGAGTATGAAGAAAAGATGATTGGCTTCAACAATTGGCTGAATAATCGGTGTCATTTGTGGGAGACGAGTTTACTGCACAGCCCTACTTACACTGACAAGGACAGTTTGCACCTACCATTCCAGGGCCTCTGCTTAATGGCTACTACCCTTGCTGACACCATAGTGCCTTTTTAAGCAGATCCCAGCTAGTGGATCTCCCAGCCTAATTAAAAACAAATCAAGTGCCAGAACACAATATGATGGTTCTGCTCAATGCTATGAGTCTAAATAAAAAACTTACTGGCCTCAAGGCCCTCTTACATTTGGAACACATTCTTATATGCATTATTACAAAATCTTGCTTTAAAAGTACAAAAAGCACTCCCTCTGTACAAGGGATTTGCACATACTATGCCTTTAGACCTTGTGGAAACCACAGTAAAGCATACATACTTGTTAAGGACTACATTACTTCAAAGCAGATTCCTAGGTATCCGCACAAAGAACTTAAAAGAGATATAGCTTACTAAATAGGACCAACTACAAATTCATAGCATGTTACAGAACCCCCTTGATGTCCCCTGAAAACCATGTTAGATTCCTAAATATGCCGAATGAACTTCCAATTAACAGGAATTCTGTTATCCTGGGACACTTTAACCACCTAATCATAAACTGGAATACCTATACCTCAGATGAGGAATATGGCAAAAACTGTCTTGATTTCAAAAATAAGAACTCCTTTGTCCAAATCATCAAAGCACCTACTAAAAGAAAAAAATATTCTTGACCCTTACAAATATAATGTTTATATGTACTATTCTTCAGATATATCTTTGCCCAAATAAATGTGATCACAGACTGGTAACCTTTTCTTTTAGAATCCTCAGACCATCAATTGCAATTACTATACAAGGACTTCAAATGTACTAACATCCTACAATTCTTTGATGAAGTCTCAAAACTGAATATAGCTCTATCTCTCCAGATGTTAACAGAGCAAGGAGTTATGCAAACAAATTCTATGCTCGCCTAGATTAATATATTAATCTGAATAAAATGGGAAATTTTAAGATCAAACCAATCTGGTGGTCCACATGCATAAATAAATCATGAAATAAAAGAAAAAAAATTCTTAAGGTATACAGCTAAACTAAACACCCATAAATAAAGGTTAACATAAAAAAAATAAAAAAGGAAATAAAACGCCATCAAAAAACAAAGTCTTCCTATGAACTTAGAATAGCTCAGAAGCTAAGGACAACATCTTACAAATCCTTCTTCAGTTTTGTCAGGAAGGTAAAGAATAATACCCAGCATTGCTCTAAAATTATTCAAACTGGTATAACCTACTCATATCCAAAGGATATGGCTTACAAAAAGCAAGCTCATTCAGTGCCAATTTCACCCCTGAGATGACTATACAAAGCCACATGCCTGGAGGATTTCAGACCTCATCATCATTTTAAAAGATTCAATAAAGGTACTTTCTAAAGTTAAAACTAAGTCCTCCATGGGACCTGATAAAATACCTCACTGCCTGCTGAACATCACTAAAGACGAACTTGTAGACTCACTCCTACAGCTATTCAGCCTGAGCTTTGCCACAGGCTTTGTCCTCAAGGTATGGTGTGCGGCTGTTATGCCACTTCACAAGGGTGGCCCCACCATGGGCCCCAGAATTGTAGACCTATTACTCTGATGAACCTCATGGAACATCTCATAACTGACCTGATAAACTGTGATATCAAAAATCTTTGACTCCCAGCAATTCAGCTTTTTTAAGGGTCAGTCCTGACTAATGAATCTGGTAAACTTCTTTGAGGGGGTAACATAAGTCATTGACCATGATCAAGTTGATACCATACCATGTACTAACATAATTAACAAGCTAAATGCACCCCAAATAAATCCCTATGCAGTTAGACGGATAGCAAATTGGCTATGGGACAGAACATTCACAGTGAAATTGGCAGGTGCGTCCTCAGAGAGCATGAAGGTGACTAGTGAAGTTCCTCAGGGATCCGTGCTCAGACCTCTGCTATTTGGCATCTACTTCTCAGATCTCTAAATCAAAAAAAAAAATGGGGATCTGTGGTTAACCAAGTTTGCAGATGATTGTAAACTGGGTCATCCTCAAGTCCTCCTCTCACATGCAGAAGCTTCAATGTGAGCTTACACCTGTGAATAATTGCTGCACAAACAGTGCTTTTGGTAAATTTATAAACATTACAAGCTGAAAGTTCAGTAACCTGATGGGCAAAATAATCTTTTCCACCCTCTTTTTATTAACCACAATATGATGTACAATGGATGCATGTTTATTTCCCTACTCAGGTCATTCGTATCCAGCATAGCTAATTGCTAATTTGAGTTGGGGATTGTGTATCATTGCATTAAACTGTGCCATATGTTATTATTGTATCACACTTCCACCAGACTTTCCACAGTAAAGGAAAGATGGTCTCAGTTTGCTTGACCCTTCCATCCCTATGTCCATCGTGCCTTATTCCTTGATATCACCAGTCATCTGAATTCATTCTCATATGCAAAGTTCATGCTGCAGACAAATGTTTCAAGTTCTGAATCATCTGTGCCTGAAGCAGCAGTTTGTGACTGTTTCTTGTTCACAGTTATCACACTTTTCATAGCATGTTTGCAGTAATTATAAGTAATCACAGAAGAAATTTAATTTTCTCTTCAGTCTACCATCACCTGACAATCACTGCTTAAAAATGAGATCAGGGAATAAATATTGGTCCAAGAAGTGTGAATCAGCTAGTCCAGTTTCAAGTGGCTATCTGTGGAGGTCAAATGGATACAAAGATCACTAAAAAAATCATATTTGAGAGAATATACTTTTCTGATGACAGCCCACTTGGTATCCTTTTTAAGTCTATATGTTATCACTTGGATAATATGTAGCTAATGTGTTTAATCTATAGATTGCAAATTTGTAAGCTATGTGCTCATGTAAACAGTCAAAAATGCTTCATTGCAATTCATGACAATTATACAAATATAAGAAAACAGGAATACTATAAACTAAGTTAATAAATTACTTGAATTAAAACATTTACAGTTAGCCCGTCCTGGTGCATATTAACAACAGTGAAGCAAAAAAAAAAAAGAACCTACAAGTAAAAACATATAAGTTTTGTGGGATGTTATCTATTCAGTATGTACAGAAGTGCTGAATTTGATGGCAGGTGAGCACAATGTGGCCCTGTTAGTCTGCACACTTCCTGCCTGTGGGGTAAACAGCAAATCCTGTTTAACCAAAACTTATCAGTCCTACCCTGTCAAAAGTTTCCTTACATCTGTTGCAATATAGACTTTGGATTCCAGTATTTTTTTACCCTACTCCTTCCTCTGGAAGTCTGTTCAAATTATCTGTCATCTTTTCTAAATACTGTTTGATCTCTTCCTCAGATATCCATGTTACATCTTTGGATTGTATCTTGTTGATGTAACATATCTCCTTTATTTAAATGGTAGAACGTATACTCTGTGGATTCTCTTCAAATGTTTCTGTCATATAATCAGTCCTTTGACAAGGCAAAGTACATTAAACTGTTCTAGTCTCTCTCTCTCTCTGTTTCTTTTATTCTTTCTCTGGATAGATTTATCTGCCTACTGAGACAGACTGCACAGCATTTTTGTTGAACTCCTCTGAACAACTTCCACCTTTGTTTACATCTTTGCAAAAAATTAGGCCACCAGAATGCACACAATACTGCACATGCAGTTTTATCAACAAGAACAAGAAGGAATAACATTTATCTCTAATATCTCTTTATATGCATCACACTATCTCACAGCTTTCACACCAGAGTACAACATTCCATCTGGAACATTCAACAGATAGATAGATATAGCTACTTGTACAGATGCTGACAAACATAAACATTTGTACTTGGAGTTTTATACATGACCAAGTTTTATGAACAAATTACATTTTTTTCTCTTCCTCAGAAAGTTTTAGGTTGAATACATTGTGTACATGTGTTATTTCCAGCCTTTTTGGAGTTGCAAGAAAACAAAATCTTCCCAGCATGTGACACATAAAGCCATGAGGAAAAAAGAATAAAAATGCTTTAATGCTGAAGATGACTGGTTAATACTAAGTCAGAAGATTTCATCTCAGATTTTATAGGGTAACTTAAATTTGGAAGGAAAACAAGTTCCACCCCTTATTGATAAATGAAAGTTATGTACTTACCATAACACTAGATCTGTATTGTCTTACTCCATCTGGTTCAAGCTGTGAGTTATTGGATCTGAGATCATCCAAATCTCTTAAGACTTCAGCTGGCCAAGCTCAGCTTCCTCCACCCATAATGCCTCACTCTGCTAGAGAACCTCAGATCGAGTTTGACCCTCACTATCTCAGCTGACAAATCACCAACCTAAAAGTGATGACAACAAAATATCCACAAACAAAATAAAGCAACCTCCCCATCTCGATCATCGCATGAAAAGGAGCTTGTCACACAGATAGGCATGGCAGGAGGGAGGGAAGGTTGAATGAGATGGAGAACGACAACACGGATCTAGCACTATGGTGAGTAAATAACTTTCATATCTGATGTTCTCTTCTTCATCTGGATTAAACCTTTATGACAGAGTCCCCAGCCATATGAAACCCTGGGAGATTCTAAGGAAGAATATTCCACAATATGGTAGAACCAAAATAAGCCCTGGATCTCAACTGAATGTCCAGCTTGTATTGGGACACAAAGTTATGTGGACCCACCCAAATAGCAGCAGCACACAAATCATTCAATAAGGCTTTAGAGAAAAAGGCAGTGGAAGAAGGCATGCCTCTGGTAGAATGACTTTTTGGTTTGTGAAGCAAGGACTTTCCCTTCAGATACATAAAAACAATGCAATCTGACAACCACTTGGACAGCATAGCCTTACAAACAGGCTGACCCAATCGAGACTTGGAAAAAGAGACAGACAATAATTTAGACTTCCTGAAAGATTTCATTCTATCCAGATAAAATCCCGATTGCCTATGAGCATCCAGGCAATGCAGTAAATATTCACTTTTGTTGGCGAAATCAGGGAAAAACACAGGAAGGTGAATAGCTTGATTCAAGTTATTCTCAGTAGCCACATACAAGGAAACACCCTATCCTTATGGAAAACCAAATATGGTGGGACAGAAGAGATGGCCTGCAACTCAGACACGTGTCTGGCAGAACTAACAGCTTCAAAAAACAGTCTTCCAAGACAAAAGCTTCAAATCAGAGGTAGCAGCAAGTTAAATCAGTGGCCAGGCGAGCAATTGAAAGGCAAATCCCATGGTGGAATAGAGCCCAGAAGAGGAGGACGTAGCAAGAAAGTATCCTCCAGACTGCCTCCAAAATCTTTAGAGCAGCCAAAGGCACATAATCCCTGCTGACATGAAAGGTGGAAATAGCTGCCAATTGCATTTCAATCGTAGAATATCTGGGACCAGCATTAAACAAACCAGCAAGAAAATCCAGGACTGCCTCCAATGGGCCCAAAAAGGGATCAAAACCCCAAGAATCAGGCCAAATAGGAAAATACTTTCACTTGCTAGCTTACACCTTCTGCGTAGACATCTTCTGAGTGGAGGATAGGATATGCGCCATTCTTTTGGAACATTTGGGATTCCTGGCAATCAGGGGAACTAGAGGAACCATGTGGTTAGCTTTAGATTCTGGAGTGTGGGCAGATCCATATCACTGGGATGGGAAGTGAGATCTGGAAGGGGATCCAGCACTCAAGGATGGTGCTTTAGAACAGGCCAAAGAAAAGGGAACCAAACCTGATAAGGCCAAAAGGGGGCTATGAGGATTATAGCTGCTCTGCAGCAGGTAGCCTTCTGAAGTAACTTTATGATCAAAGGGGTCAGAGGGTAAGTGTATAAGAGACCCAGAAGCTAAGCATATAGAAGAGCACCAGTGGGTGACTGCTACTGAAGTGGGAATAAGGCATAATAGCTGTTGCACTTGGTGTTGAGTGGGGATGCAAACAGGTTGCAATACAGAGTGCCCCAGCACTGAAAGATCCGAGTGGCAATTCTCAGAATCAGTGACCACTAATGAGGAAGAAGGACATTTCTGTTTAGTCTGTCTACCAAAATATTGGACCTCCATGGGATATTTATTGCAATCAAAAACTGCTGAGATGAAATTGACTAATGCCACACCCTCATGGTCTCCCAACAAACAGGGTAAGATTGTTGTCCCCCCCCCCCTGTTTATTCAGATACGAAACTACATGCACGTTGTCTGTCTGGACTGAAATTACACCCCTGGGGAGAACATCCTTGAAAACCCTGCAACACCAGGAGGACTTCCTTCATCTCCAAGACATTGATGTGAAGATTGGCCTCGGAAGAAGAACAGGTCCCTTGAACTGTCCTCCCTTTGAAATGCCCCCCACCCCAGAAGGAAGGTGTCCATCATGACAGTAGCCAGGGGTGACAAATGGTCTCCATTTGGATACCGAGGGATACTCCGGCCACCACCTGACCTTATCTCGACATATGTTCATTAGAATTATGGGAAATTCTATGGGATGTGTTACATAAGACAGCTGCACTGCCAGAGTCCAGTACAGAACCCTCATGTGATACCTGGCTAGAGGAACCAGACCAAAGGAAACTGCCATGTTCCCCAACAGCTTCAGAAGGATAGCAGCTGGATGCCTTTTGTCAGAAAGCAATGATACTGCCTGAGACCAAAGACTCAAAATTTTGGACACCGTAAGCTTTGCAGTCTGAGAAATGGTGTCTAAGTGTCAACCAATGAATTCTAGTGACTGAACTGGCTGAAGACTTGACATCTGGTAGTTGGCTGTGATCCCCAATGAACTGCACAGCTGGAGTAAGGTCTCCCTGGCCCTGGTAAAGATGCTGTCATGGGAGTGGTTAGGAACCAATCGTCCAGGTAAGAAAAGACCTGAAATCCATGCAGCCAGAGGCAGGCTGCTATGACTGCCATGCATTTGGTGAACACCCTGGAGGGAATGGTGAGACCAAATAGTAACACTCTGAACTGGTAATGATTGGCTCCCAGCTGGAGCTGCAGAAACCTCCTGGAATGCCACTTTTTTATGTGATGGTAGGCATCCTTGAGGTCGATTGAGCGCATCCAGTTGTCCTTCATTGTGGTCTGTTTTACAAAAAGATTAAATTTTCTCAAATTCAAGATTGGCCTGGGGTCCTTGTTCTTTGGAACCAAAAATAATTGTGAGTAGACCCAAGATACCCATTGGTCTAGTGGGACCTCTTGGATAACTCAATTTGTAAGCAGATTCTGAATCTCAACAACTGCTTCCTGTTTCTGATGGGGTGGAATGTCTGGGAGAAGACAAAAATGTAGGTTTGAAAGTTCTAAAACTGAAATTGAATAATTTCTAGATGCTCTTAACACCCATACATCCTAAGTGTTGGCCTCTCGAGCTTTCAGATGTAGATCCAAACAGCCTTTGACTGCCCTCAGTGTAGGACAGTCAGGCAACCCTTCAGGATCATTAAAAGGGCCTTCTGGAGAATGCCACATGGAAGCCCTGATTCTGCAGAATACTCTTGTCTTGTGGGCAGCATCCATTGTGGTTGCCCGCACTGCCATGGGGGGATCCCTCAGGAGAAGCATCTTGAAAAGACTGCTGTGACTTCCTGAAGAAAAGACATTTTCCCCCTTCTGGTACCAGAAGAAGGACTACTGAAGGGTAGCAAAATGTACTACCATGGTAAACAATGTCTTTCTGTCTTGCTCACTCTTGGTCTTTAACTTTCAGCCTGAAGTGAGGAGCTGTCAGAAGAAGCATTAATAAAGAATACCTTAAAGTAGTCCATGAAGTTACACTGTCTCATCAAAGCATGGCGATGTATGGTATTGCTGGTGTCAGCGGCTCAGGACATTCCATCAGCTGCACCAGATAGCAACCTCATGGAGACATTAGCTATCAATAGCAAAATAGACAACTTAGCCTCCAAAGACTTTTACAACTCTTGAGCCTGCTGAGTCTTACTAATCCTTGACACTTCTGACACTATGTCCCTCTGAAGCCTAGCCAAGTGGGCTAAATAATTAAGTGCCCTCAGTGTGAACATAGCTGAGGCTTAAGAGTGTTTCCTAAAATAGTCCAACACCTGAGATTCCCTATTTGAGGGATAGACCAAGAAACTCTTTTCTGAAATGTCCTTCTTAGTGGCTGTCACCAGCACAATAGCATCCACAGTAGGACCCTTAAATCCAGTGTGCCCAGTCTGTAGGAGGGGAAGAATCTTATTGGGTTTCTAGGGAATTAGCTCCACCATATTGGGCTGCTTCCATGCCCTCCAAAACACCAGGTTGATCAGTGCGTCTTGTGGGGGAACCACCGAGGACATTGATGGCCCCACCCCAAAGGCCTCCAGAAATACCGCCTCCTCCAGAGAATGGCCTTCAGTTGTCCACCCCCACTCTGGCAAAAAATCCAGCAGATTGCCAAAGGAGGTGTCATCATGGGGGGAATTGAGGGATCCTTCTCCTTCCTCAATGTTAGCATCCTCCATGAGGGACTCCTCAGGCAAGTCAAGGTGCTTCCTCTTGCACCATCTCTTACCCAAGACTTTTCACCCAGGGTAAAACAGAAGAAGCAGGGGTCCCGGCAGGTAGGACAGACTGGAAGCCAACTGGGGGTGGGCTGCCCAGGAACAAACTAAGGAACAGTCACAGGCAATGATGTAAGAGAAGTGGGGGCACTGGTTATATTCAGCCATCCCCTCTGCTTACAGGATAGCAGCCTTTCTACAATGTCAAAAGCCAAGGAGAGCCAACTGGAGTCAAAGGACTTCAGGTCCAAAGATCCAACTGAAGCTCCAGATTCCAGCAGAGCCATGGCCTGCCCTGATGCCAAGGCCACAGCTAAGTTGCCAAAGGCAGATGCCCTGAGGGGAAGGGATGACCCCAAAGCCAGAATTGTTGAACCCAACCAGGGGGCACCCAGCTTGATACATCAGCCCTGAGGTCCACTGGGGTCTGGCATGGCCAAAGTCGAGGAGACCATGGCAGGAACTGGAGCCGCAATTGACCAAGCTGTTGGCTCCATCCCACTGGAAGGGAACACAGCTGGCCCTGAAGACCTCAAATCCCCGAGGCTGAGGGGGAAACCAAGATGACAGTGCCAAAGCACCAGGGAGGGACCTCGATGCTGAGGGGAAGAGCCCTAATTGCATCTGCTCCTGAAGAAATGACCTCATCAGCTACTCCACTTTCAAAACTCTTAGTGTGCCACTGAACTGGATGACCAAATCAATGAAGCCCCCAATGTGGCATTGGAGGACCATCTGTAGAAAAGGGACCCCACCAATGTGATCTGAGCTGGGAAAGGTCAGATCCAAGGCAGAGACTGGGAGGAATCTGGTGGAAACTCCAGTGGTGTCAATGGAGAAAAGGGTGACCTAGCATTCCCCAAAGCAGCCCCCTTAGACAGAAAGGGTCAGACAAGAAGACCTAGCAGAGGAAGAAGCTGGAGCAGACTGCTTATAATTCCCTTTAATTTGGGATCCTTGGATTTGTGCTGATGACTGCAATCTGACTTTTCTATCCTGCTGGTCAATGCAGAACTACGGGAGGGAGAAGACCCTTCAAAACCAACTTAGCTTTCTTCTCATTTATGGCTTGAGAGGCAAAGCTTTCATAAATGGAGCAAGGAGACTCCAGATGTACTATCCCAAGGTAGTACATGCATTTATTATGCATGTCTTGTGAAAACAACTTATGGCCACACTCAACACATTTCTTGAACCCTTTTGGATCCATAATAGAAGCACATTAATATATTGAAGTTCATAGCAAAACAAACCTTGGGACTTAAACTGCGAATGTGCAGTGATTACGTGATAGCACACATGCTTAACATTATTAATAAAAAGACCTACAGGTAGTTTAAAAGCCTTAGACAGCCAATCTATGAGAAATGCTAATAAGGCCATCCCTCTAGAACTGATCTCTAAATCCACAATTTGAATAACATGAGCATTGCATTTAGTCCTAATTCTGACTGCACAAGCTTTCAGAACATAGCTCTCTTTGAGGAACTATAGACAGATTATTAAACTTGAAATCATATTCTCTGAACTATGCAAGAATTCTTAACATTTTCCAACCCTTCATTTCTTTGGGCCACTCTAACTCTTTATCTTATCTTCATATGTCCTCAATTTAAAAGACATCTTTATAGTAACAAATATTGTTATGTAAAACCTGATAATCTATGCATACTAATGATATTGCACTGCATATACCTCACTGTAGTTAAAAAATATTCATATACAGTCCATGTAGCTGTTATGTTCAATCAAAATTGTAAATGATGTAACTGTCAATGATGTCAGAACTGTTGTTTGTGTATGAAACTGACTGTAAATGATAAAACAATACAAATGATGTCCATGATGTCCATATAATGGAGCTTTTCTCCCTGGGCCTGCACTGAAAAAGGGCACTGGTCATTCGGACTTTCCTGGTAAATAAATGCCAATGAAAAATCAAACATAAATAATTTTCCAAGATGAGATGATAAGCAGTCAGTCCGGATAGCATTCAGTCTATCTTTTCTGGAGTTTGATTTTGATTAAGAAAGGCAGGGGGGGGTGGCATAGTGGCGCAGCAGATAGTGTTGTTGCCTCACAGCAAGAGGTTCCCTGGTTCATTTCTTGGCTGGGGTGCCTTCTGTGTGGATCTGCATGTCCTCCCTATGTTCATGTGGGTTTCTTCCAGGTGCTCCCGTTTCCTCCTACATTCCAAAGACATGCAGGAAGTGGATTGGGAACTCTAAATTGGCCATAACTATAAGTGTGTGGCATGGAAGAACAGCAGGGGAAGGGCTAGCTACCCAGTGGTGTAAACCTTGGGTCTAAATCATTGTCACTCTTTTTAAGTGATACCCCAACCCCATGTACAAAAATTGGAAAAAGGATTTGTGGATGGATGGATGGATGGATGGATGGATGGATGGATGGATGGATTAAGAAAGACAAGGCTATCATAGTTTGGCTAACCACCTCTTAACATAGAAGGATAAACCCTGTTGACAAAGAAGGATGACCTGAGTTAGACTAATAAGCCCCCACAATGGGGAGAAGATGAATAAGGAGGCATGGCCTCATTTGGTGGACAGGAGGGGAATGTACTTGGGGTACATTTTCCATGGTGGAAACCCCAGTATATATGGACATGCCTGACTAAAAAGGGCAGGACTGTATGATTATTTCATGCATAGAGGTGAGGATATGCATCTCAAAAGCCCATTGAATACTAAGCCCTTGGACACAGAAAAGCATGAGCAGTGGGAAAACAGGAGTTAAGCAGAAAACCCTGTTCTTCCCCAAGGATGTTGGGCCTTTTCCCATTTCACCTGATCCTCACTCCCAGTGGGAATGAATTGATCAATGAGATGGACAGGGTGGTGGAGAATACTGATCTATCAGAGGAACAGAGCAAAATACAAAATAAATCCTATGCACTGTGGGTAATACATACATCTCTGTAAAATACCTGTTGATATCCTATACATAATCAAGTTAAACATACTTAACCCCCTATCCATTGTGTTTAACAAATTATACAGAACATAATCATGTGGACATATTCTAACTTATGGTGACATGCTGTAGTGGTACCATTTCACAGACCAAACAATTTCAGACCAGTCAATCTGACCAGTATCTTATATAAAATACAGGAGACAATCAAAATGCAGCTTGTTTGAAATGACACTGGGGAGCCAGTTTTGATAGACATGGAATATTATAGGCTTGTAAAAGCGGGATCTTGCCTTTTGATTCTTGTGACATCATTTGAAGAGGGAACTGCAGTGCTTGATTGATGAAGGGATGAGAGTTCATGCTGCTTATTTTGACCCTGCTAAAACTTTCAGCAATATTTCACATGAAGGAATAATTGGAAAATGAAAAGCTGTAAATGTCAATCCATATGCAACTGAGTAAGTAAAGCACTGTTTAAACAACAGAATACAGCAGTTTGGAGGTTACCAGTGGTACCCCACAGGCCTTTGTGTAGGGGACACTTCTATTTGGAATAGAATGATAAAGCCATGACTATGACCTTTTTCTGATATAAAAGTGTGAAATAAGCTCTGGGAACCCCAGAAGTCCTCTAAGATTATCTACAAAAAACATACATAAAGGATGTAGCAGCAATTACTTCATTTTAATGCCAATAAATGTAGATTCATGAGACTTGGAAAAAAGATAATTATGGAAAAGGGACATACATTATAACTACAAAATAAATGGTCATTTCATAAAATATGATAACGAACCTATCTGTCATATTGTGACACCTTGATAATCTGTACATAGTTGAGCTAAATTAACGGACTGAGTACATGGCCATTAGTTGCTGTTACTACCATTTTAAATGGTATTTTATTTTATAATAGTTCTATTTTTCCCCTGATGCTGGTGAGCTGTAATTAATCTGTTCATTCCCTTTAAACTTCTCATCTATAAACAGTTAATGAACAGCCAGCACTAATCTGTTATGTAGGGACACCTGGGGGATTGTGTACCTGGCAATTCATAGCTGTCACTGCTATTTCAAATTGCATTTTATTTTACAATGGTTCTATTCGCTGTTTTTTTTTTTTGTCTCTGTTTCTGGTGTGCTGTTACTGGCCTGTTCTTTTTCTTTAAATGTCTCCTCTTTAAATGACCCCGTTGAAGAATGGCTTTGACCTACAGCTCTTTGCAATATCCTCAGGATTACCTTGACAACAAGGAGAAGCAGGTGAAGCAGGGAGCACCGATGGAAACTCTGAGTAGGTCAGGTTAGGATTTGAAACATCTGACAAATATTTCTCCTAGCAGAGCTTTATTTCAAGTTTAATCCATATGAGAAGCGTTAATAGTTTATATTGATCACAACCAAAGGTAGAAGTAATGACAATGCTCTTATTTATACTGAGCAGCTCTGTCAATAGAAGAGTCAGGGACAACTTTCTTTATATTACACTACGGTTAAGCAGAACCTTTCAGTTGAGTTACATTTCACTTTTAGCTAGTTTACGAGAGTTACCACATGTATATGTGTGATAATGAAAAGCTGAACGTGCACACTGAGTTATCTGAACTGAGTAGTTGTTTATTTTCTCCATTTTGTCAATTGACTTTAGAGATTATGTTAGCATAAGGTTCATTCAGTTTGCTGTAGCAGGTTATTTACATTTACCAGTTTTGATTTTGTGTTTAGTACTATAATATTACAGGGGATAAGTTTATGCACTCACTCTCCAGGGTCTTATGAAGAACAAATATTCAGTGCAATGTTCTTATTAAAAGTACACAGATGCTTGCATGAATCACATTAAAATAAATGAACTAAAATTATTCATCAAAAAGATAGCAGCACTATCTATTGACGTTTTAAATACAATTTGAATATTTGCAGTGTGTTATTTACAAATATAAATTATTTGATCTAGTAAACTCTTACCTTGTATATACATATTTATATGTTTATTTGCACACAATTAGGGTATGTACTTTTAAATGTTCATTCCCTTAAAGCTTAATAAGCTTTCCCTTAAAATGTCAGTGCACCTCATACGAACTTGTCTATATTCTCCACCTGTTTTAGTTTTCCTTTCTTATCTTATCTTCAGTACATCTTCAAGATTATCTCTACTAAACATACTGTATAAACAACCATCATATGTTACTACCTGCTATACTTTTAATTGTATGCCTAAACCACTATGCTTATGTAAATATCTTA
The DNA here is from genome assembly GCF_019279795.1 of Protopterus annectens. Classification (NCBI taxonomy): domain Eukaryota; kingdom Metazoa; phylum Chordata; order Ceratodontiformes; family Protopteridae; genus Protopterus; species Protopterus annectens. The sequence goes on along the minus strand of NC_056728.1, from coordinate 23,843,976 downwards.
TGCAATCATATGTTATTGTCTGCTATATTTTTATAACTGAATGTGTAAATATCTTATGTATAGTATGTTAGCAATTGTTCTGGAGCTTTTCTCCCTGGACCTCCGCTGAAAACGGACAGCTCTGTCCAGTCGGACCTTCCTGGTAAACAAATGTAAAATAAAATAAAAATAAATTAATTAATTATTCTAATTACAAGTGTCTCAATGTGAGTATTTGTGACTGCTATAGTTTAAATGATGTGAGTGAGAGAAGATATATTTCTCCTGATGAACTCTTGTGTAATGTGTTTGTGAATAAAAGCACTGCACTAATAAATTATTTTAGATTTATTTTCACGTGTTGTGGATTTTGTTCTTCTGTCTCTCACTGGAATTGTCACTGTGGATTATTTGATATAGCATCAATATGGTTGAGTTCTCTTCCTCTGCAATACAACCAATGAAAACTTTCACAAATATGTCAACATGTGGATGTTAGATAAAGACCGGAAAAGTTTATTGTTATGCAAAGAAATGGAAAAGATCACATTAAGTTTGTTTAGAAACCTTAAAAACTAATAATAATCAAAAACATAATTTATTAGAAGAAATCTAGCTTACCATTGAGTCAGATGAGCCACAAAATGATTCTCTTGCAACAGATCCAATAGTGTGCCCCTTTTAAGGTGGTCTGGATACGTTAGTTTGAATCACAGTGTAAAACTATACATCTGTAATGGTATAAGTGTTGTTAGGAAGAGGGGTGGATTACTTGGAACTACAAGATTATATGACTATCATATTGCAGCTATCATGCAATGCTAGGCTAAAACTGACCTAAAGTTTGAAGTGATTACTAAAACTGAATGTCTTTGGAGTCAACTTCAGGTGACAGATTATTATTCTTTCTACATCCATCCATCAAGGCTAGGATACATGCAGTTAGTAATGAATGTGATGCACCTGTCATTGTAACACAAGGAATTATATACATCACTTATTATTGAATTAAATACATATTACAGAAGTCCACAGATGGACTGTATACGACATTTAAAATGTATGCAAGGTATTCACTATAGTCTTCCTAAAGGATCTGTAACTCGGGCGACATTAATCATCCATATCTTGAATGGATAACAATGTGCCCTTCTAGGGATTATAAACAGAATTTTTAGATGGAGTAAATGTGAAAGGCTTAATGCAGATTGCTTCAACCTTAACTTGAAAGAACAATGTTTTCGATCTGGTTCTTATTAATTGTGGGGATATTATTTTAAACTTTGAGGTCACAGAGCACCTTGGAACATCTGAGCTCAATGTTCTTCTATTTACTAAAGAAACAAACATTAACTGTAAGAGAATGAGCAAGATCTATCAGTACAGAAACTAGTCATTTAAAACAAGACCTGCCCTGTGCTCCATACAAAAATATAGTGTTGCTAAATCATGATAGCAGTGCTTAGGACAAATTGCAAGCCATATATGAATCTACCTTTGCTTCTACAACTAAATGTAAGTATGTTGACCTATTAGAACGCATCATCTTGGTGGGAAACGTACTTTAAAAAGTTTATAGGAAGAAAAGGAGACAATGCCTATTATAGAAAACATTCAGCATGGAATAACGTGAGAGGACTGAATATAATTACTAACAAAGGAAAGGGTGCAATAGCAGCATGCAAAGCAAGACTTGAAAATTATCTTGTGCAGGAGAATAAGAAGAAAAACGTTTACTATAGGCATGCCAACTCTCAAAAAATGATCTCTATCAATTATACCCCCCATCCAAAGTGAATAGCAAAGAATCATGTCAACCGGTCAAATTCATTTTAACCAAAAGTGAATTTGCTGGAGAAATCCCACACAAACAACTTTCAGTGAACCTCTGAGGTATTTTTTTTTTGCAGAAGGGCAATCATCTTTGCACTCCCCATGTGAGGTGACACCCCCCACACCCCATATATATGGATATACCTACTCTGAGGTCACACAACAGTGTTAAAAAGGGAAAATTCCACTGTTGCCAAGTTTTTCTGGCACTTCTCTGTCAATCTACTGGCATTTAAAGAAAAGGCTGTTGATAGGCTGACAGGATCCCAATAGCAAATGGGTAACAGATTCTAAAATTGAGGCAGGTGAATGCAATAATTACTTTATATGTATTTCTAATCAGTCACATTATGATAACCCCACAACCCAGATCACTTCAATTGATGCTGATATCAGTTGTTTCTATTATTCGGTCTAGTTTAAAGACAGTAAACATTACAGGTATTATGGGGTCTGAATCCATCGGTGGATGATTCATATACTTTGGGAAGCTTTATTTTTCTCTTGTATTATGTCTTTAACACCTTATTAAAATACGTAGTGTACCATTAGGATGGAAGAATTTTGCAGCTAAAAGAAACATGATAGATGCTTAACTGACATTTTCAAAATCTGAGGCCATATTTTTTCTGTAAGTTTTATGCAATATATTAATCAGGAGATGTTTTCACAGATGTGTTTGAATCCTGTCTGAACACACAACTATTGGTATGACTTCTTTAGTTTCAAATCCTTGAGAGTCAACAAAATGGTTTATGGCTATTTTATCTTGTTTGTAGGTTAGAGAGTCTCTCAGAGGGATTCCTCAGTCTGATGATACCACAGAGCTAAGGCAACTGCTGAGAAATCCACATTTTAAGGTAAGAGAGAGTAATACAAGATGTCTGGATGGACAAAACCAGAAAGTGTTCATAGGGTACGATGTTGTGACAGGCTGAGCTTTTGGCATGGAGTGTTTGGCATTACTGTGTCTCAAAATCAGCCATGAAATGCTACATCAGAGTGGTGGGAATGTGACAATAGCAACGGTGAAATAAGAATGGTGATATCAGCTTCTGATTTCCTGATGACAGCTAAGCTGTGTAATAAGGTGGCATACAGACCAGAGGAAGGCAAAAAACATTCTGTTTAATAGAGATTTATGAAATCCACTTTCTGCAGAACTGCTGTATAATAAACAAACTTGTTTGTACCAGGATTTAGAATTGCAAAAAAATTGTGAATTTGGCAAATGCTATGCCTAAATATGGCTTTGATCATAAATTTAGAATTTATGCATTTATTTTATTCTATTTTAGTTTAGTTTAGTTTTGGAAAAAAATCTTTATTGATCTCATTGCGAACAGTAAGTAACACATATATAAATTGTCTTTGTAGACTCTATTTTGCATAATCCATTGTAAATATACTATCAGCATCTTTATCTGGATTAATCATATAGTTCCATTAAAATATAATCCTGATTCAAGTATAATGCTTACTACATCAGTGAAAATACATTTTTATATAATTTATTAAATTAGATTCATCCTATAAAAATATCTCCAGTAAATCAGATATGCATTAAGAGACTATAATTTCTCACACCTTGCTCTTTGTTTCCATCATTTTACAACAGACTCAATAAATAATTACAATTATAATTGTTATTATATAAGCTTGAATATACCTTATTCATAGGACATTCAAAAATCATGTATTCATTCCCTTCACCAATTCATCAGTTAGTCCTTTGTTATATCCTAGTTTTGGCAGCTTTTGTATAGCACCTTATATAAAGACCGGACTCCTTTCCTACAACACTCTTCTTTTTAAATCATCTTAATCAATCTGATATTGATCTTAACACATTACTTTGAATTTTGCTACTTTATTCTCACATTCCTATTAGCCCTTTTGTCAATATACATATAAATATACCTGACCTATTTCCCAATAGAATGCAGAAAAGTACAACCTTGCCTCCCTTGCTAGCTCTACTCCCCCCTGTACACGTAATTGTTTTCAAAGTTTCTTCTTCAGTTTAGTTTACTTCCCAATATTGTGATCACTAGGTTTAAGTTTCTTTCTCTTAAGCTTCACCTTCTAATGCTACTTTAACATAATCATCTAATCCATTATAATATTCTCCAGGTCAGCCTCAGTCTCAGGTCTACCTCTTTTAAGGGATCACTGCTAAAGTGAAACATTCATGTACAACACTATTCAAAATAATTTTAGACAGACATAACACTGGTTATTATTGTTATCTGCCCCCCCAGTCCTTAAAGTGCTCCTGCCACATCTAAAAATGTTTGAAGTTCACCTATAAGAATGACTACGAGTGACCAGGGATTCATCTTAAAGCTGTCATTGTGTTTATTACACGGAAAACTAATAATGTCATATTACCACTTCAAGCTCAACAAGGCCTGCTCTCCTTAGCTTATTATATGAAACAGGTAAAATCAATAGCATAAGCAGCCAATACCATTTCCCCTTCCTATTAAAAAAAAAAAAAAAAACTTTGTCGCTGCAGCTTTTTAATGGTTCCATACATTCCATTATCATAGGCAATCCAGGGCTTTCTGTATATCTTTTGCCACAGAGAAAAATTCCATTTAATAGTTCAAACTCAACCATTTTATAAAAAGATCAAACTACATTTAATACTCACCATGATCCCATTAAAACACCATGTAAACTTCAATGCATATACTTCCTCTGCTGAGCTGTTGTCATTTGTACATATAACATACACATATGGGTGTGTACTCCAATGTTTCAGTAGACAGCAGTAGGAACTGACATGTTATTTATTATTTATTTATTTGACAATTGTTTACCAGAGAGTCCAACTGGGCCAGAAAATGTCTATTTTTAGGGGGGGGGGCCTGGGGAGAAAAACTCCAAAATGACATACAATGCCTAGCAACTTAACATCCTTTATCTGTTCAAAATTAATATTGTATATTTTTGTATCAACAAGTCATTCTTAAGCTTATTACATGATAATTCTAAAAAGTATTTATGGCAAATCAGAATTTACTTATTTAAATCCAGTTAAACCAGCTTCATAATTTCTAAGATGGATTAATGCTAGATCATAGCTTAATTATTTAAATGAACTAAACCAAGTAATCCACTGGAAGAATTAAATATATGGTCTTGTTAAGGCATAACAAATCCCAATTTTGAATTTTATGGTAAAAATTCTACCTTTGCCCACTAACCATATACATTACAGTGTTATAGCAGACAGATGATTTTAACAGTCCATAAATTTTACTTTTATCAACACATATGTTCCTAAATCGATTCAAATCTTTAAAAAAAATAGTACCACAGCTAGCTGACTTTCAAGGGGACTATTTCTTAGATAAACCTCCAGTTTTGATCTTATTAATAAAATCTGAAGGTAATGCTACTCAATGCTAGAAGTCTAAACCTCAAAATGCACTCTCTGGAGGCACTCCTAAAAATGGAGAACATCGATATCTGTGCATTAACTGAGACTTGGTTCAAGGCTCCAGAGAGCACCCCTGCAAAACCAGGCTACAACTCTTACCACACTTTTCAACCACCAAACCAAGACCGAAACACTAAAAGTGGAGTAGTGTCCTTATTCACCAAGGATATTCACACCTCCAGGCTAGTTGCCCAACACAATGCATCTGAAATTCTCCAGGTGCAACTAACACTAGGTAAGACTGCAATCCAAATTGTAGCTTGCTACAGATCCACCACCATGCCCCAAGATTCTCACTACACCTTTCTAAACATACTGGACAATATTACGATACAACCAAACACCTAATACTGGGTTATTTCAACTACCCTGTCATTAACTAGGAAAACTACTCGGGTACCAACACCTTTTCCCAACAGTTCTTGGAATTCATAAATTCCAACTCCCCTGGATCAACTAATCCATTGTCCCACCAGGGGCTCCAGTATCCTAGACCTGGTCATTACCAACATGGGAGATAGATGCTCCACACCAGTGGTCACCCCCTCATTGGTCAGGTCTGACCATAAGCAAATCACCCTTGACATCCACATCCCACCCCCCCAGTAAGGAAACCTCAGTAAAAAACTTCTCCAAAACCAACTTCATGCTACTCAAGTCAGAAGTGACAAACTACATGACACCCATGCAGATGGGTGCTGAAAGTTCGACTGCTGAATCCTACACTAAGGCACTGTACGAGCACATCCACACATGCATGAATCGTGCCATCTCATGTAGAACCAAGACGCTCTCCTCCAAAAAAAGGAAGCCAATCTGGTGGTCCCCTGCCATAAACAAACTGTACAACAGAAGAAAGAAACTGTTGCAGAAAAGAGGAAAATCCCAGGATGCAAAAAACTCCCTTACCAGCCTCAGTAAGAAGCTGAGATCCCTCATAAAATCCTCCAAAGCTAGTTGCGAAAATAAAATTACCAAAAATTCCAAAGACAACCACAAGGCATTCTATAGTTATGTCAAGAATCTAAATGGCAATGCTCAGATATGCTCTGAGCTACAACAGAATGGCATTAAATATACTGATCCCAAGGATATTGCCAACATCCTGGCAGATCAATTTAGTGCAAACTTCACCCCCCCTCTCACCCCCTAAAGGGCCCATCTCAATACCAAAAGATTGCCAAATTCCAGTAATCACAGCCACACAGGTAGAAACCACACTGTCCAAAGCTAAGAATACAGGATCCATGAGACCAGATGACATCCTGGGCTGTGTAGTACATGAACTACAAAATGAACTGGCACCTCACCTAAGTGTCATGTTTAATCATAGCCTCACCTCAGGCTTCGTGCCCATTGAGTGGTGCACAGCTACAGTTATCACACTCCACAAGGGGGGATCCACCTTGGATTGCAGGAACTACCGTCCCATCAGTCTGACAAGCCTGATCTGCAAGGGCATGAAACACATTATCATGGAACTTATTAACAAGGACATTGGCAAAGTTCAAACACTGGACCCCACCTAGTTTGGGTTCATGAAGGGCCGATCTTGTCTCCTGAACCTGATTGACTTCTTCAAATCAGTCTCCAGAGCTGTGGACGAGGGTAAGGCGGTCCACACAGCCTATCTAGACCTCGCCTCAACACCATCCCCCACTCTGGAATCATAGATAAACTTACTAAGCTGGGCATAAATCCCTATGTCACTTGATGGGTTGCCAACTGGCTTACTGACAAAACCCAGACTGTAAATGTAGCCAACTCCAAATCCAGCTCCAGACAAGTGACAAGTGGAGTACCTCAGGGTTCAGTCCTGGGACCGCTCTTGTTTGGCATCTATTTCTCCGAAGTACAGCCCAACACTAAGGGACTCTGGCTAACAAAGTTCGCAGATGACTGCAAACTGGGAGCCATTATTGAATCCCCAAATTATGTGGATATTCTACAAAAGGGTCTTACAGAAACAGATGCTTGGTGCCAGAGCCATGGGCTCAAGCTTAATGCCAAGAAATGTATAGTTATCCCCTTTGGGAAAAACCATGTACTCATGAATTACCACATAGGTGGCAATACACTAAACACCAAAAGTGTGATAAGAGACTTAGGGACACAGGTGGACAGTGGTCTCACCTTCAATAACCACATCACCACAACAGTCAGGAAATCCTTCTATGTGGTGCACCTCATCACTAAGGGTTTTCAATCAAGAAAAAAGGAGGTCATTGTCCCACTGTACTCATCCCTCATTAGACCCATTATAGAGTACAGCACCCCATTTACTATGTACCTCACAAGACACCTGCAACAGCTGGAAAGGCCACAGAAATACCTCACTAAAAGAATCACAGGCCTAAAGCAGATACCCTATACTGACCGTCTAAAAAAACTCCCTGAGCTGTTGGACATACTCCACTTAAAGAAATCCCAATCCCTCAGAGCCACATGCTCCAGGGATCTAAACCTTGTCATCACAATGAACAAAACATGCTGGAGGGCTAGGTTCCTGACCCAGAGACTCCCCACACTCTGGAATAGACTGCCCATACATGTCAATCAGAGCACCTCCTTGGCGCTCTTCAAAAGGAATATTGACGATTGGATGGGAGATAGGAAATTCACCCCGGGGATCACATCAGTAGCCCTGCTAGACAGGGGTCCAGGGAGGTAAATATTGTGGGAAGAAATATCCAGGGAATAGTTATGGCTAGGCTTGTATAGGCCCTAGGGCCGACAGCCTAGTACCAACCTACGAACCTATAAGGATTACTATAGAATATCAAACAATAAATATAATTGCTTGCTGCTTCGAAGTTCAGTTACAGCATGAACGTATTAAGGCACAATGACAGCTCAAGTACACATCTTTAGCTGTTTCTAAGATGTTTAACAGTCACACTTTAGTGTAAAGGTTGCTTCTTATCCAAAATAAATAAACATATAAGCATAATTCTGCCACTTAAAAGCAATTGAAAATATTCTGCCCTTGTTCAAGCAGCCAAACACTACTGGCTTATTTTGCAGCCTACAGATTTTAACTTAAAGATATTATTAATCACAGTGATAAAAAGATTACAGTCTCCTTTAAACTTACATTTCCCCGTACAAACTATCTCTCACTGATACCAGCAGTCTAAGAATCCCCATTTTTTTCATGCCATGAAACATTTTAATATGTCTTAATTCTAACAATAGGACAGATTACAAAATCTGACCAGATATTAGTCCATTATATAAGAAAAAACATGATATAACTATTTCAGATTAATAATTTCTACTGTGAAAAGGAATTATTAGTAAAAGACACACACAAAGCCATATCATTTCCTTGTACACCTCTTGCAAAGCATTCAAGTACCTTGTATCAGTCAGCAGTTACATACAATAGATTTATATTACTAACATTTTCATTTCTTTTTGTATCATATAAAATAATGCCAAATATCCCTCCCTAATATATGCAACATCTGTAGAGATAAAACCAGGTTCTCTCACCACAGGAAAACGTAACCAACCAGAGTTTGAAGTAGGCAGTCAAACAGTCACAAATGAAATTTCTTGCAGTAAATCCACATCAATAGAAAAACTTCTATGAATATCGACACAAAGGCAGAATATAAATGTAGAAAACCAATGTTTATTAGTTAAAACGTGAGCGCTTTCGCGTAGCAACTACTACGCTTCATCAGACAATAATGAAAATACAATAACTTCTTTTTATATACAAAGGCTGGTAGAAAAGGCGCCAAATCAATGACAATTAGTGAAAATCAGTGACAATTAGTAAAAATCAATTATTTCTTTAGATAATTGGGCAAGTAAAGCTTGCAGCTTGATTAGATATTTGTTTTTTAAAAGGATATCTATAAAGAGTACACATTTATAAAAAGAAAACTTTTTAAAATATGACTGACAAGTTTTTTTGCAAATCATTCAAAATAATGGTTATAAACAGCAATGTTATGTTCAATGATGGTGTGCAAAACAATGCGAATATAAGACCACCATAAAATCTGACTCAGTGTTTTCTGCATATACATGAATGAATAAATAAATAAATAAATGCATGTATAGGGTAAACAAACAAGAAACTGAATATCATGATGAACACTAATGCTCAAAATGATACAAATATAAAATTGATAATCATAAAATTGATATTCAATCTAGCTGCATAATAACTATTTGTATATGAATGAATAAATAAATGAATGTTAGATAAATATAGATAAAGATAAAATATGCACTCTGTAGTTTTACATGTTAAAAGTTGAGTGTTGAATAAATGAGTAAATGAACAAATAATTAAATTATTAATACATAGATTTTTTAGATTTTAGACTGAATAACAAATGTAAAAAAATATAAGATAAAAGGGGTGCAAAAGCAATTTTAAAAACAGCATTGAAACAACATTAAAAACAACTTTACTACATTGTATAAAGGCAAGAATAAAAGAAATTATTTGTTCAAAGGAATGCATTTTTAGTGAATATATGCAACATCAATAAGACCTGCTGGAGGGACAGGTTTGTCTCCTAGAGGCTTCCCTGTCTCTGGAGTAGACTTCCCATACAGTGTACCTTGCTGACCCTCTTCAAGTGCAACCTTTATGAGTGGATGGGAAGCCACACATTTGTCCCAGGGGTTCCACATTTGTCTCTCATCGACAGGGGTGACAGGTGCTGACTGAGGGTTCTTTTCTGGGGATAAACTCTTGGCTAAGCTTGTAAAGGCCTCAGGGCCATTAGCCTAGTAACCTCCTCTGATCCTATGATCCATGAAGCACTTATATGAAAAGAAAAACAAAACTCACCCTCTAAGCCATTCAGATTAAATTGTTCCCTATGCTAAATGCATCAATAGTAACGAGTCAGAGTCAAAACAGTTTCATTGTCCTGTATGCCCAGTGAAAACACAGTGAAATGTTCTGTTCATACTAATTAAAAATAATGTGCAATAAAGTTCCACAGTGTAAGTGTATACATTAAATTAGCTTAAATCCATAGTTACTATAGATTCATAGTTAGTAGTTATATGAAGAGGCGTTGGTTTGTGCTAGGCTGTGAGTTGCTCTTTGTGTAAATCAGCTCCATACACATGGGCACAACAACCCTTTCAGTCCACATTACTAAGCACCTGGAATGATGGATTTGCAATTTCCAACCATCTCTGTAGCCAGTCTGATTGCAATGGGCATCCTCAGACAGTTAAGAATTGTCTTATATTTACTGATAAGCACCTATTATGTAAACCATGTGACACAATGTGTGACAGAAATAGTTATACAATGTTACTGGAGGCAAAGCTCCTCTCACTACACAACAACAAATAACATGCAAGTTCAGTTACACAACAACACAATTCTAAAAGCACATACAACTCAGGCCAAACACAAAGACTTAAATATGTTGAGGCTTTTAAAAGTAACCTACCTGAACCACAAAGGCCTCCTAAATGTAACTAAGGATCAAGAACCCTCAGAAACCTCACAAACCTATATCACAGGCAGCATCCACCATGAAATATACAAGTAACAGTCACACTGACTTGGTTCAAAAACCCATAAGTTAAACCTCCACACAACCCAATAGGTTAATCATAGGTGGATCCATAGTGAGACATACCTCTAAAATGACCAGATTTTCACAGAATGTCCAGATTTTTGTTTCATATTTTTGGTTTGTTCCACATAAAATTTAGTTTTTTTCTGGAAAATCATTGAGGATTGTAGTCACTAAATAATGACATACAATTGAGTTTCAGAAATCATGTCCTTCTGTGAATGCATGCGAATGCAAAACCTATTATTCTAGCAACTTTCTACATTTATAAGAGCAAGATTAAAATCTATCCCTGATTTTGATTTGTCCCCCATTATTTTTGGCTTTTTCCAGATTTCTTGTGCTCAGAGTTTAACAGGTATGGTGAGCCACACGAATGCACCACTCACCAGGCTGTACAAATAGAGGGTCACGGTCAATTGCCTATCAGGATTTGTCACATAACACAAGCACTCAAGTCCATATGCCATAAGTGCACATATGACTCAGTCATAGTATACAAAGATGTAAATGACTTGAGATGTACCTCACTTGGCTACATAAAGAGAATCATGACTGAGGTCTTTGACTGAGCTCTTAAGACTACGGTCTAAGCCTATCATTGAGCAGTATTCTACCATCACCAAGAATGATGTCACAATTAGAAAAAAAAAAAGATTATTGATTTCAACAGCTGGTTTAGTTTCAAGTCTCATTCAAAGTGGGTACAATATATATCTGCCTAGGACAAAATGGTAGACAGTCCCAACTGCTTTGTCAAGGAAGGCCTGTACCTGTCCCCCCGAAGGCTTTCATATATTAGATACATTTTTGTCCATTCCCATAGTGCCTTTTTAGGCAATAACAGACTTCTAAACCTTCCAATATAACTAAACATAATCTGGATAACATTAAGCTATTACTGCTGAATGCTAGGAACCTTAATAAAAAAACTTCACTCCCTAAAAGCACTCCTTACCTTGGAAAACATTGATATATGTATCATCACAGAGACCTGGTTCAAGACCATTGAAACCACTCCATCAGTGCAGGGTTTTAATGCCTATCACATGACCAGGCCTACCACATTAGACAAAAGCACTAAAGGTGAGTGATGGTATCTCCATATTCTTTCAAAATCACTTAATCTCCAAACTTGTTGGACAATGGCCTGGAACTCTTATACATCCAACTTACTATAAACAAACCCTCGTATCATATCATAGCTAACTATTGGACCTCTTCTATATCCCCATGTCTCCTACAAAGCTAGTATGGAGTTCCTGTTTATTAATCCAAATACCATTGTCCTAGGAGACTTAAACTACACCTCCATAAACTGGGAGACTTATACATCCTCAAATATGTATGCCTGTAGAATTCTGACTTCATTAATACAAAATCTCTGGACCATTTAGTCTGCACCCAACTAGGGGCAATAAAATCCTGGACTTGGTCCTTACCAATATGAAGCATATTTGTTCCCCACAAATTGTAACCCCCTCACTGGTCATAAAGTCCATAAAACTGAAGCCTGAAGTATCTTCCAATACCTCAGTATTCAGAGATTATGCAAAAGCTAAGCTACAAAAACTGTGTGATGACATGGTTAAATTCAAAAGCCCATTCCATATAAATTAACTTACTGCTTATGCGGAATCTTTCACTGCCAAATTCTATGCACATGTAAATAACTGCATAGATGCAACTGTCCCCCTCAGAAATGAATACTATACCAGATTCAGAAATAACCCCTGTGGTGGAGCATAAAATATAAATAGGCTCTGTAATAAAAGAAAAAGTAAAAACTTGCATTAAAAAATAAATCTAAATCTGAAGATGCCAAAACACTCTTGCTAACTTAAACACCTAACTCATGACTCTGAGCAAATTAACCAAAGATGATATGAGGTAAAAATAGCCACCCAGCCTAAAGATAATCACATATCCTCTTTTAACTATGTTAGAAATCTCAGAGATAAAGTCCAACATTGTGCAGAGCTAAGAGTAAAAGACACCACATATTTGGATCTAGAGGACATAACCAATCTACTAATAAGCAATTTTAGCTCAAAGTTCACCCCTGTCCAATATTCTGAGATCACACACTCACCCCCCCAGTCTCCCAAGAACAAGTTCTCAGTGTGCTATGTAAGGCCAAGAATACTATGTCAATGGGGACAAAACATACCAAGCTACCTACTGGTCAGCCTGAAGCATGACTTATATCCCCTATAGAAACTATTCAGTATTAGCCTTGAAACAGGCTTTGTGCCAGATAAATGGAGGACAGCAACATTCATTCCCTTGCTCAGATATGGGCTGGAATAGACCCAGATAACTCTAGACCCATATGCCTGGCCAGTCTCACCTGTAATGTATGGAAAGGATCATTATGGAATTAATATACAAGGATATATGTAACCTACAGACTCTTGATCCATTCCAGTTCAGATCCATCCATGGAAAGTCCTGATACTTAACCTGGTTGACCTCTTTGAAAATGTTACTGAATCAGTGGACAAGGCAAATCAGTGTCCACTTCATATCTTGCAAAGGCATTTATCACCATCCCATACTCGAGTATCATAAATAAACTCTCCCAGCTAAATGTCATTCCCCATATATACCTCTCAACCTATTAGAACAAAAATCTAGACAAAGCCTATAATAATGGAGGGGAAAAAGCTCAAAATAGGAACAGATTTTAAATACTTTTCTTATAAACTTAGAAAGTTGCTAGAATAACAGGTTTTGTGTTATTATGCAATTTGTGAACTATATAAAGCCTGAAAGTCAAATGTGTGTGTCATAATTTAGTGACTGCAATCCAAAGTGATTTTCCAGAAAACCACAAAGTTTATAAGGAGCAGATCAAAAATATGAGGCAAAAATCTGGACATTTTTTGCAAAAATCTGGACAGTTGAGAGGTATGCCCCATGTAACTCATTGAATAGAAAATTGTCTCACAAATAGAACCTAAGAAGTTAAAGTGGATAGCTCTACCTCTACCAAAAACCTGCTACTAGCGATGTGCCCCAGGGTACCGTTGTTGGGCCATTCCTTCTTGGCATTTACTTCTAAGAGGTCAAAGCTAATGTTAAGGGTATATGTCATAGTCAACCAGAATGTTATATGTGTAAGCTGAATAGTCATGGTTGTCCATCTGACACTATGAAATTGATTTATTTCATGGGTTAGTCAACAACCTATCCATTAGACCTATAAAGCCCAATAAATGCAGAGAACTGGAAATAATGGCCAACCAAGACTATTCAGCTTGTATGTCTAACATTCAGGTCAACTCTGACAAATACATGTGATTTTCCATGAATGAAATTAACACTGCATACAAAAAAATACATTTTTACATGGATCCTCTGTCACAAAAGATTATAACTGAAGAACTCTATGAATTTTTATGTGGCAACAAACCCAACGTTTCGTCAATATTTGGTCTATTAAAAAACACATAAGTCTATTTCAGACCCTCCTCTGAGGTCCAGTGTGGCAGCCTAGGGCTCAAAACATATTCCTTGGCTGTATTTATTGACAGAAAGTGGAAAAGCATTAACCACAAAACATGCCCATTTGTTAAGTGATTCTAAGGATTTCTTAAGATGTATCAGTCAAAAAATGGTACAGAGATGGCCTTAGCCTGATTTTTGCCAATATAGATGTTGTTGACGTATTTTTTGTCATACAATACCATGACGGTCTGGAGTTATTTGAAGAGCCACTAACCCACTGTAGCTTCCTATCCAGCACAGATATCAGGCTGATATACGACTTCATGAAAATCAAATTGGACAACTACCTGTTCTTTGAAGGAGAATTTTACAAACAAATTCAGGGGATGGCAGTGGGGGCATCATGTGCCTCCACCTGTGCTAGCATTGAGCTGTGGACATGGGAAAGAACCACATGTTTAATTCTCCATTTGTTGATTATTGACTTAGTTATTCCAGATTCCTACATGATATACTCATATTGTTGTCTCACACAATGGTGAAACTAAATGCATTGTTAAAATGCATCCAATCTTGTTTCTCCCTTTTTGTCATTCACACACCGTATTTCCCATGATGAAGTTAATTCTTAGATGTAATTAATAAAAAAAAATGGTTGTAAAGAATATTTTGTTCAAACCTGTACTGTAAGCCAACTTTCTCCAACTCTTATCTTCATTACCACCCACACTTCCTAAAAAGAAGCAAGGTGAAGGGCCAGTATGTTAGACTGGCACGTATGACTTCTGATTATGATGCCTTTATCAAAAAAAGTAACAACCTCTATGGTGCGTTTTTAGATTCTGGTCACCCTACAAACATTTTAGAAACCTTCCAAGATGAAATACCAAATACCTAGGTCTCAAGATATATATCAGTCTTGGGAAAAAGGTACAACTCATACAAATATGAGAAGGCAAGGACAATACAATGCAACAATGATTCTGGAGGGATAAAAGCACATTCTGAACAAAAACTGGAACATATGTTCCCACTTTTCAGAAGTGGCAAGACATCTGGGTGATTGACCACTCATAATATACAAAAGAGAAGTTTGAAAGTGTCACAACAAGTAAACAAAACAGGGAACACACAAGTGTGGGTTTTACCAACAGTACAAGTATATTTTGGAAGGCAGTAAAATTACTATTACTGCCCATAACAAAATGTACACCTCTAGTAAACATTTTGATTGTGGAAGTACTGATCTTATATATGTGGTCTACTGTTTGATATGTGCATCTTTTTACACAGGAAAAACAGAAAGAACACTAAGCGGGTGAATTTATGCGCAAACACATGACATTGCTATCAAAAAAGATACAAATGCACTTCACAAGAATTCCCTTATATATAAGACCTCAGGTTTTAATTTTTTTTGTATTGGACAATATTACCATTAATAAGACAGAAGGTTCCTGTGAAACTAGGACAGAGAACAGGGATCTATTTTGGCAGCTAAATGTAGATGCTGGCTCCCCCAGGACCTAATGACAGTATATCGATATCCAGTGAGCTAGAACTGACAGCTACAAAATTATAATTTTTAATCTTGTACATGACAAAATGCATAATATTCAAATATTTTAAGAGTTCTGTAGTATTCATTTCCTTTATTTATTTATTTATTTTTGAACATATAAGGACAAACTTTTTCTAGTGTGATGTCACATCATTTTTTGAATGTATTAAGTGGTGGATTGCAAGTTTCTTGTCAGTTCTGATGAAGTCCTGCTCGCTCTAGGGATGAAAGCACTTAACTGTGATTTCATTAAAGGATTTTACTTAATTTCTTAGTGCTTGCACTTACTTCAGCATGGTATTCTTCTGCTTTTTGGTGTTTTTTGCTTTGCTTTTTTGGTAATTGGGGAATTTAGTTTTAGGGAGCAGGAGAAGAGATTAGAGTTAGGAAACAATTGGGACTTTAGATCTAGAGAGCAGGAGGGAAGTTTATGGTTAAGGAGTTATCTGGGAATTTTTGTTTAGGGAGTGAGAAGGGAACTCAGGTTTAGAGAGCGGAGGGGAATTTAGGTTTGTGGAGTGATCAAGGAGATGAGGGTTAGGGAGCCATCAGGGAACTTTAGTGTTAAGATGTGATTGAGAAATTTAGGCCTAACTAGTGAGAAGGGAAGTTAGACATAAATCCTCAATAACAAAAGAATCCTGAGATCATGAATATATATTTGTAGTAGTAAATGGAATACAAAAAATTCCAGGGAGCAGTTACAAACTTACATAGTTCCGCTCATATGTAATGTTAGGTGAGATCCTATCAGTTGAATGTATTGTTCCTGAATAAATAGATGCGGCAAACGCTCTTTAAATACATAATTAAAGATCAATGTCATTCCATTAATGGTAGTAATAACACCAGTGTTTCTTACCACAGAAACCATAAGCCATGGATTTTGTTCTGGTTTAAGACAAGTTGTGTCATTATCAGAAAGAACAATTATGAAAGTCAGTAATATTCATTATTTCTCATTCAATTTATAATTTTCTGCTCAAAAGTTTCAATTCCCTTTTTTTAGAAAACTTAGTGGTTCGTTACAAAATATTCATTTTAATGTTACATTTTAATTCTCCCAAAATAGTCATTTTTTTGTTCATTAAGCCTCCCTTTCTTCTGCTATATGTACTGGCAGTCCAAACTTTGATATAGCTATATAATTATAGTAACGCTAGCTACTTGAGTTTAGATAAATCTGTAAGTTCAGTAAATTAGTCTTCAGTCTGTAAGAGATAGGATGGGAATGAAATAGGGATGTGCTTCATACTCTCTGTATAAAAACTTAAAAGAGTATGTAAAACACAAAATAATAATAATATAAGTAGGGGACTATTCTGCCTTGGCATAACAAGAAGATTGATAAACTTTTAAGAAAAAGAGGTGAATCATTAGTTTTTAAGAAAATATTCAAGCTCTGCTAACCAAAAAAGGTTTTAAACAATCCCCAGTGCAGTTAAAGTGATAATACATCCCAACATAAACAGAAGTTAGTGGACTACAAAAAAATCATTCTTCAGGTATGAGAGTCCAAGGATGAGTGATAAGAACACCACTGGTCCTGTAGTGTTCAAAAGTAAGTCTATATGTGATCTTTTAGACATGGCTAAAAATGTTAACAACTACTTTATATCTGTACGTGTATAGCATCATCAGCCCAAGGTTGTATCTCACATATGACTTACTGTCAGGTGCCGACCAAATTGTCAGTAGAGAAATACTGCCTAAGGTGTTAGGAAAGGTCTGGATATTCTAACTGCAAACCTAGATACACACACTGCATTGCCCTTAAGTAGAGTCTTTTAACAAATTGCTACTAACAGATGAAGTTCCCATCAAATGAAAGCAAGACGGCATTATATCAGTTTATGAGAATGGTGCTGCCTGGCTTCATAACAAGGAAGAATGAATCCCTAGTGTAAATCACTCAACCCAGGCAGATTAGCAGCCCAGGCACCTGAAGAGCCAGGTAATAAGGGGAGAAGTAAAAGGATGAGTCCCTCTCACCTCCCCTGGGATAGTGGAATGCATGCACCTATAGTCATACTGGGTAGTGTAGTGGAATGCATGCACCTGCAGTCATACTGGGTAGTGTAGTGGAATGCATGCACCTATAGTCATACTGGGTAGTATAGTAGCTAGAATGCATGCACCTGCAGTCATACTGGGTAGTGTTATTTCTTTGGCAGAGACCAGGGAAAGCATCACTCATGCTTCAGAGAGTGGGGAAAGGTTACCTGAGAGGAAACACCCTTGCAGACATGAGGGGCAGTCCTTCACTTTAGCCCATTTTACATCCCCTTCTCATCTCTTTGCCAAGTACATGAGGAGAATAGTGCAGCATACAAAAAAATCCAAATCACCCCTGATGGCTGCCTAAATGATGGCTCCTCTCTCTGTCATCTCTTGAACTAGTGATGGGGGATGAACAGATCAGTAGACTGGCTGGATCTAATGGCTAGCAGGGAGCAGGGATGAAGAGGACAAACAAATATAACACTGGTGTTTGGGACTTTGTTCAGGATTGTCATCATCTATGCTTAACAGACATCATATGAAAGTGATCCAGCAAGAATACTCCAAAGGAAGACAGATACCAGTAACATGAAACCATTAAGAAGTTATCTAATCATGAAGCACTAATAAGGAGTTATTTAATCAACTAAGCACTAATGAGGAGTTATTTAGTCAAATAAGCACTAATAAGGAGTTATCCAATCAATTAAGCACTAATAAGAAGTTATCTACTCAATTACACACTAATAAGGAGTCATCTACTCAATTAGGCACTAAGGAGTTATCTAATCAATTAAGCACTAATAAGGAGTTATCTAATCAATTAAGCACTTTTGTCTTATGCCACTGAAAGGCTTCTTCAGAATTAACATGAAGCAGCAGTACAAAATATTTAAATAGTCTTTACAGTATGTTACTAATGAACAAAATACAAATAAAAAGCTTACTGCATATAAAATATATATACATCTGTGGCATAACAATAACAGGGAACATAGTTAAAAACTTATTAAAAGATACCTAAAGCTTTTTCTTCACAGGTTTGCCTTTTAAAATATATTTAATGTTTATAAAACCATTCATACCTTGAGATTTGTTGTCATTCACTTTTATTTGCCAGGAAATCTCCAGTATATCAAGATCATTTATCAATATTACTGCTTCTAAAATTATATATACTATCCAAAACAAAATATAAAAAAGCATATTGAAATTTGAGTATTTTGTGAATGCTCAGACAAGGCTTTTTATCAGTTTTGGTTTGATTGCATAAAACATTCACTCATTCTCATCAAAACTTTTATTTTTACTTTTCTGACCAGATTGTCAGTACACCAACCAAGGGTACAACCATACTGAATCTTGTCCTCACTAATATGAGAGAGTGCTGCACACCCCCTAGTGTAATGTCTTCCCTGATGAGGTCAGACCACTAAATGGTCTACTTTGAAGTAAACATAAAACCTGGAAACCCACCTACTCTGGAATATTCAGGAACTACACTAAGGCTAACTTCCTACTAAAAGTGTCTTTCAGCTTCTCCCATTAGGGGTCACAACAGTGGATCACCGGTCCACAGATTAACTGGCAGTGGAGTTTTTATGGTGTCGAGCTGCCAGCCCAGAGCTCAACCTTCACAGAGGTCACACACACACACACACACACACACACACACACACACACACACACACACACACACACGTACACAAACACACACACACGTGTACATAAACACACACACACGCACGTACCAAATGCATGAATTTAATGCAGACTCTCCACAGAAGGTGCTACAGCTGGGAATCCAACTGGAGAACTTCTTGCTAAGTAATAACCTGCCAAAATTTCAAGCCCCCATAAACTCTGAGAACACTGATGTCTACACGGAACCGTTCAGAAAAACTCTAAGCAAGCTTGTTAATAGCTGCACAGAGGCAGCTGTACCCACCAGGAGGAAGTACAGAACTAACTCAAAAAACAAGACACCCTGGTGGTTATCACAACATCAGTAGGCTGTATAACAGAAGGAAGAAAATCATGGCAAAAATTATGAGGTGCAGGATAAAAGCACTCTCATCAAACTAAAACAACTCAGAAGACAAATAAAGTCTACCAATGCCAAATTTGAGGTAAATTTGGCCTCCTAGGCCAAGCACAGCCAGAAAGCATTCTTTAGCTATGTCCACAACCTTAAAGGCAATACACAATTGTCTTCAGAGTTCATTGTTAATGGAGCCACCTATACTGAGCCAGAAGATATAGCAAACCTACTGGCCAACAAATTCAGGTCTGCCTTTATCCCTCTCTCCCCTCAACCTTCCCTTGGGAAATACCATCAAATATAACTCCCCCTGCTATCATTAGGGAACAGGTCCTTAATGTTCTGTCTCTAAGGCCAAGAACACTGACTGCATCAATGGGCCCAGACAATATTCCAGGATGCCTTCCAAATAGCATGAAACATGACCTATCAGGGCCTCTGGAATTAATATTTAACTATAGCCTCCAAACAGGCTTCATGCCTCATGAATAGAGAACAGCAACAGTCCTCCCTCTGCACAAAGGTGGGTCATTTAGAGACCCATAGGTCTCACTAGTCTCATATGTAAAAGAATTATAAGTGAAATGATCAATAATTACATAGGAAACCATCAGGTACTGGAGTCTGGACCCAGCCCAATTTGGTTTCATCAAGGGCAGGTCATGCCTACTCAACCTGGTAGTCTTCTTTGTGAAGGTCACCAAAGCAATGGATGAGGGTAAAATGGTTCTCATTGCCTACCTTGACCTAGCCAAGGCATTTGATAAAATACCCATCTCAGGCATTGTTTAGAAACTCAAAAGGTTGGGTATAAACCCTTATGTCACCCAGTGGATAACCAGCTGATTCACAGAGAGGGCCCAGAAATTTAGAATTGGGGAGTTCACCTTTACAAAGATGCCAGTCACAAGTGAAGTCCCTCAGGGATTGATCCTCTGACTGCTCCTTTTTAGCATTTACTTCTCTGAAGTAAAGACCAATGTCAGTGGCCTCTGGCTGACTAAATTTACAGATGACTGCAAATTAAGAGCTGTCATTGAATTCCCCCACCATCAAAAATATTCTCCCAGAAGAGCTAACACAGAAAAATAGCTGTTGTCAGAGCCATGGACTAAAACTTAATGCCAAGAGATGCATAATAGTATCCCTTGGAAAGTGATCCACCCCTGCTAACATACTGTATTGACAACATACTCCTAAGAATTGACCCAGTAGTCAGGGACTTGAGGATACAGAGATAGTAATCTAGCCTTTGACCATCACAAGTCTACAGTGGTGAGGAGATCATTCTATGTTGTGCAACTTATAAACAAAGTATGAGATCCAGGTCCAAGGAAGTCATTGTTCCACTGTATTCAGCATTCATCAGACCTGTCATTGAGTACAGTGCCTCCTTTGGAATGTACCAAACCAGGCATATCCAATAATTGGAATGTCCACAGAGGTTCCTCACTAAAAGAATACAGGGTATAAGCAACATGTCCTATGCAGACCACCTCAAGGCCCAATCCTTGTATTCTGTCTCTTACAGGCTGTTGAGGGGAGATCTATCTATGCCTGGCATACAAGGCATTGTCAGACCCTACTTTGATGGACCTCCTGCATATCTGCAAAGCAAACAGTACCAGAATTGCCCATTTTAATGACTTAAACATTGCCTGTAATATAAATAGGACTTGCTGGAGAGACAGGTATGTGTTATAGAGACTACCCATTCTCTGGAACAGGCTCCCCATCCATGTAAAGCAGAGTTCCTCCCTAACCCAGTTCAAGTGTAATTTGGACATTTGGATGGGGAACAGGAAATTCATCCCTGGTTAGGCACCTATGTCTCTAATGGACACAAACAAGTTGTAAATGTTTCATCCCCCAAGCACCTGCTTACCCTTATAAAGGGCACCAGAACTTGTCACTGATTTGAGATGCATGGCTAGGCTTAAAAAGGCCCTTGTGGTCATTAGCTCAGTAAACACCTATGAGCCTATGGAGATAAAGTGACTGAGATGGGCAGTAGGATATAAACTGTGAACAGACAAAAGTGAGCAAATCAGAATGGAAGCCAAAGTAACCCTAGTTGCAGAGAATGTCAAGAATAACAAATTACCGTAGTCCAGTCACATATGCAGGAAAGCAGAATGTGATGTAGTAAAGACGATTTGGAAGAGACATGAGGAAGACAAGTGGATACAGATGCCCAGCCATCTGATGGACTGTAGACAGAGGATCCTCTGACAAGTGAACATGACTGTTGAAGAGGCTAGGAGAATGGTGGTACTAAAGACAAGTAGTGACAGCTTATGGGACACTGCAACCCCAAGTAAACAGGGTGGTGATGATGATGATGGTGTTTCAAACTACCATGTTCCCTTGAAGGCAGCTAGAGCTGATAGACTTTTGTCAGGAGGGTAATGTCTTGAAAGAAACCAGAAATATTTAGAGGAGCAGTTCCAAAACATTTATATATTTTTTTGAGAAGTAAGGGCAAAAATGATTATAATTTCCAGTTTGAAAGAGTTGTGTATCTAGACTAGAGTTTTTAAATGAATGAAAAAAGAGATGAGTAGAAAAGAGATCAAGCTTTTTGTACCCTCAACTTAATAGGAATCTTCTAGTCCATGTCTTGATGCTTTCTGTGATGTAAATAGTTAATACTTTGTGCCATTTTTCTTCCAGTGAAAAAATAAAAAAAAATAAATAAAAAAAGATGACCACTGAATCTGTTGTTGAAACATCGTAGTCATAGCAAGAAAAGAAAAATGAATCATCTGCAGAGCAAGCATTGTCTAAATTAGATGTGTCCAACCTGCAGCCCTCAGAGCTTTGCCATGCAGCCCTCTAACTCCAACATCGATGTACACATGCCCCAAAACACTTTTTTGTTGTGTTTTTCGCGCCAGTGGCCTGTAACTCTAACATCGGTGTGTGCATCCACCAAAGCATCCTTCTAGTTTTGATTTTTTTGTGCCAAAGAAGGGTCTGTGTGTTCGTGCCATTATTTTGTACCAAAGAATCAATGTGTGTGTTCTTGTTGAACAGGGACCCGTCTATGGATTTGCTGCCATAGCCTTTTAAAGAGACAGCACTTAACCTGTGTTAATAGGTAAGTATGGCGTGAGTGAGTGCATGCATGAAAGCAGAATGTTTGTGTGCGTGAAAGTAGGTGTGTGTGTGTGTGTGTGTGTGTGTGTGTGTGTGTGTGTGTGTGTGTGTGTGTGTGTGTGTGTATGACAGAGAGACAGAGAGAGACACATGCACAAAGAGGCTAACGTACAAACAAGTTACCTCACAAATGCATCCTACATTAAAAGTATGCTTTCATTAAAATGCAGCTTTTCTGACAGGGAGAGTGTTGTATTGAATCTGAAATCATACCTCTCAACTGTATGGATTTTTGAAGAATGTTAGGATTTTTGCCTCATCTTCCAATTTGTGTCTTTTGCTTAGGAAATAAAAGTAGTCATCCAAGGTAATGCAGTCCCAGGGAGTAAGAATGAGACAGCAGGCTAGGGTTAATGGGTCAGTAGTGGATTGACTAATGTGGGACTGTAGCATACAAAGTTTATTGTTTTTTTTTTTTTTTTGACAAACAAAAAAATCACCCAGTACTGTCTTGTCATTGGTTGGTTCTAAGCAGTGGTAGATTGGACAACAGTAAGCTATCTTTGGTGGATCATCAATACTGGCAAATCAGGTGGGCACAATGTCATTTTTTTAAATGTTGGGGGTTTATGTGTGTGTTTGTGTTGGGAGTGCTGCAATAGT
This sequence comes from Protopterus annectens, assembly GCF_019279795.1. NCBI lineage: Eukaryota > Metazoa > Chordata > Ceratodontiformes > Protopteridae > Protopterus > Protopterus annectens. Next base: position 23,820,337 of record NC_056728.1, on the reverse strand, counting down.
AGATGATTATTAAAGACAGAGACTTACAAACTGCGGAGAATATGTTTCTTTGTTTCAAAACCTGATACTTCCTTACTAGGAATGCCAAAAATAGATTTTTTTAAGACATAGCATCTTGCCATTTACAGTGGATGGATATTTATATTTAATGGGCAATGTTAGCAGTATGAGTGTGGTCCTGTAGGGATCTGGAGGATGCTAAGTCTACCACTGCCAATATCTTGTAAAGTGACCTGGAAATGGATATTGGGATGTTACTGAAAAAAATACAGCAAGTGGGCTTTGAAATGTAGTTTAATTAAACAAAGTGCACTTGCAACTTTCATGCCATAATTTCATTTATTTCAGGTAGTCCAGATCCTGGTAGATTGTATACCATTAGACTTAATTAGGGAGAGGTGTCATTCTGTGGAAATAAGCAGACCTAGTTTCAATGAAAGCGCTGAGGTTGTTTGCATTTAGGAAGTTGCAAGTTGTGGAGCCAATGTGTTTTATTATTTTCAATGAATTTGTCATTTCAAAGTATGGTTTTCTTTGTTGCAAAAGAAGGCAGGATTGAATGAGCCATATGATGCTTAACTGACAATAATGGGATAGAAACATTATACATGATGTATAATATTTGCAGCTACACTTGTTTCAATGGTGTCTGTGATGCATAACTATTTTTGGGCCTGTATCCCAATTTTATTTTTCGCTTTGTCCAGAATTCCTGCTGTAAGGTTGAGAGGTATGGTTCCATGCTAAATCAGAAGGTTATATTTATCTTGGAAGACTTTTCAGCATAATTATAAGAAACAGAGCGTTTATAAAATCTCCACTTATTTCCAATATAAACTGCCATGTAACCTTGTAAATAACTTTTTTATTACACTACTTTAATTCTTTTGGGATTAACAGGTATGCTTCATTGGTTCGGACGTAAGCATAGTGTGTTGTGACTGATTTATTGCAGCAGTCTGTGGTTTACTTATCACAATAACTTTTCTGTGTTTCTGGGTGTGTGATCAATTTAACAGTTTTAAAGATGTTTTCCAAAATTAAATAAATACATAATAAATAAAAAAAAGTAATCCTTTCTTCACTTTGAGCTATTGACAAAGTGTGGGAATTTGTTTTTTTCAAAAGTGATGGTCAGCATTACAGCTTAGTAAACGGTCAGTCTGTGAATAACTTCTGCACAAATTAAAATGTCTGAATGTCAAATGGCTTTAGATTGGAGGGACGTTATATGTTTATTCCAATATGTAGTATGATCTTAAGAGAGTTTATAGATTTCTTATTGATTTAATTTTTGCTGAGCAGTTTGTTGATTTACTGATGGTCCTTTTGGTGGTGGGAAATTGCATGGATGAATCCATCTCTATTATGATTTTTTTTCAGGTATTTTGACTTCCAGACAATTTCAATCAGTGAGACTGTGTCATGTGATTACTGAGGTTACCTATTTTACAAGTACAGACTCCTTTTTCTGTGTGTGTGTGTGTGTGTGTGTGTGTGTGTGTGTGTGTGTGTGTGTGTGTGTGTGTGTGTGTGTGTGTGTATAAGAGAGAGATTTAATATGTATACTGAATATATTTTTGCAAATGGAATTCTTAGTTAAATAGGCCCCTCTTCTTAGACAAGTAGACTTGAGTAACCAATATTAGATCTTAGCCATCCGGCTGGGAAAGTTTAGTATGTGGATTTTCCTTCCGGTTTGATGAAGGCTATGCTACTTACTTAAGGAGTACATTCATGGCTATCCATCCAGTTGTAGTGTTGTTGAACTACATTGTTTGATAATGAAAGGATCTTTTTACAGAAGTTGAAAGTTTTTGTGTCAAGAACCTGTCCATACAAAGTGGCTTGTTTATGTTGCAGTGAAGGCTGTGGTCTTTGTAGTGAGTGTTTTAAATATAAGCCAGCAGCAAGCAGATAGTGTCAAAAGAACAGTTTAATAAAAACTGCCCCAACAGCCTAATTTATTTTTGAATGTATTCATGGCCACTAAAACTATGTGTTACTTTATGATATTTGAGTATCAGCACATGCTTATGATTTTGTAACCAATCAGCATGGTTCCATCTGTTTAAATACAGCACTCCTGTTTTGGCTTCTTGTTTTACACTGAAGAAGGCTAGGTTTCTAACCATTGCCGAAACCGGTATGTTTTCGATGCCATTAGGCTGTTGGGGCAGTTTTTATTAAACTGTTCTTTTGACACTATCTGCTTGCTGCTGGCTTGTTTTTTGTACTTGGAGATATTCACTTTGAAGCCGTGCAGTTCCTGACGTGCAGGGGAATCTCTTGTTTGTTGCACTTCCTTTCTGCTCCTGCTGGGGGAAAACCATGGTGGACTGTGTCGTTGAATCTGTGACCATGCGGTTGGTTTAAGTTTTTTTGGACTTGAGTTCGTATCATTTGGGTTGCTTCACATTCTATTCTTGAATGTGTTTTTGTACATACTGCTTTTTTACAACTCACTGTCGTATGAAGATTGGACTATCTTTATTTGCACCACATTTAACGTGATGGATATCATCTTTGGCGTGGCCTGTGTACATCTTAGAGTGTTTGTACCATGAATATACGGACCGGGTGAATTGCGATTCCGTTTAGGGTTGTTTTGACTACACGGCTTATATCATTGGAGCCAGGGGAATCGAACAATTATTTTTTCTAATCTATGGCGATTAGTATTCATGTTATGGACATTACAAGTGAGTAGTGCATTATATGGTTTGACGACGTTTTGGAGAACTAAGTGTTTGGTGTTAGTCGCTGAGAGCTGTACGTGCAGGGGAGCATTTTACTTGCAATACGTTTCTTCTGCTTTTTTGGGGAAACCATCGTGAACTGGGCCATATCATCTGGGACTATATGTTTAGTTTATATATTTGTAACTATATTATTTCCTTAGGGTTGTTATATATTTTATGTTTGAAGTACGTGGGACATTACTGCTGTTATAGCCCTTTGGGCAAGTGGATCAATACACAAATTGGGTGAATTCACGATTTCATCTGAAACTAGTGATCGTAATGAATACCTTTCCAACTAACAACGGCTGGACATATAGGTAGGGCCTTATTTTTCAACATGGCCATTTTGTATTGATGTGAACTGTATGTGTTGTAGTGTTTGGATTGTCGACGGTTGGAGAACTTCAGCAACACCTCATAATAACTGATATATCTAAACCTTTATAGCAGCCATTTTTTATTTTTTGGCTTGCTATTTGTGGATGACATTGGAACAGGGTTTAAACAATCTTTCAGCAAACTCTGGAATTGTGACACAACTGTTGGAGATATATGATTCATCTTTTGTTCCTGATGATATTTGATGGGACATATTGACATATGGTATTTTATGTCAATAATTTATATACATTTTTTGGTAGGCGGAATTTATTTTTTCCGTCCTTGGACTGACTTCTAGCATATACTAATATATGATTGTTACATTGGCTGATAAACATCATTGTATGCAGGGGCTGTGAATCACCTTTGATTACTTTTCATGGGCATAACTTCATGTTTATATATGGTTATTGTTCAGGTTAGGTTTTTGATTTTTTGTATATTATGACCAATCTAACTTTAGTATAAGCAAATTGCAATTGCTATAACTCAGTCAGTAACAGTTTATGATTGACTTTATACGATTGTAACAATAACAGTACTTTTTGAAGTACAGTAATGTAGGGCTTATGTTCATGTTTTTGCCATATTAAGCTCCCTTTTTTTCAAATCTGGCAAATACCTACATTGTAATTTGTGCTATTTTTACATATTTACTAAGGGCTAATGTGAACAAACTCTATGTCAATAATTTATATACATTCTTTGTTAGGCGGAACTTATTTTTTCCGTCCTTTGACTGACTTCTAGCATATATTAATATATGATTGCTACATTGGCTGATAAACATCATTGTATGCAGGGGCTGTGAATTACCTTTGATCATTTTTCATAGGGATAACCTCATGCTAATATAGGGTTATTGTTTAGGTTAGGTTTTTGACTTTTTGAATATTAGGACCAATCTAACTTCAGTATAAACAAATTGCAATTGCTATACTCAGTCACTAATAGTTTATGATTGACTTTATATGATTGGAACAATAACAGTATCTTTTGAAGTATAGTAATGTAGGGCTTATGTCCATGATTTGCCATATTAAGCTCCTGTTTTTTCAAATTTTGTAAATACTTACATTCTAATTTGTGCTAGTTTTACACATTTACTAAGGGCTAATGTCAACAAATTCTTGAAATAATCTTGTTTGTTTACAACTATCTTTCTGACAGTACATTACAGATATGATAGATCCATGTTGCTTTCTAGTTTTGTAATAAGCAACTCAGTTTTTATAACTTTACACAGCAATAATTTTTTTGGTGCCTATATGACTTAGTTTACATAGTATAAGTCAACAATTTACATGTGATTGTAGGACTAAGTCAGTATCTGTCCATGATATGGTTGATAACATTTGAATAACTCCAGAATATTTAGATACACAATAACATTCTATCATTATTTTCACTCCATTGATTCTAGGTTGATCATTGTATTCCAGTTATATATTTTCACTTCTGGGACTATCTTTATATATTTTTTAATATTAACAAACAAATGCTATTTGTGGGCCAAGCATTTGACCTTTGACTATTCACACATATATTATTACATAAATACCATTATTGACCTGTATTAGACGTGGCTACAACCAACTAATTTTCAGATTTATGGTGTTGAGCCATTATTGTCTGACTATTGTTTGATTATTTGATTTTGATATACAGGCCGTGGTTCTATATAAGAACAATTTGGGTGACAATATGGATCTCCAAAAGCTTCTTTTGGATTTATCATCAGATAAAGATGATATTGCAGCATTTGGCATTGGAAATGATACCACTGCCCCAGGAGATATAATCTCTTTAAAACCCGAACAGAAATGTGAACAACAATTTGCCGCACTTAACAAAAATATGAAGGCCTTGAGATCTAGTGTTTGGCACCACAAACTATTAAAAGCATATTTGGTTAAGGGCATTTGCCCTAGGGGTCTCAGAGTGAAAATACAGCCCTTGGTGGCAAGTCCTGATGATAGTTTACTCTCGGAATGGAATCTTATACAACAAGAATGCTCGATGAAGTTTGTGAAAGCTTTATCTGAACATTATACTAGGATAATTGAGAGTGAAACTACCTCAGTTTTGAATTTGATTGAGGAATGCAATCATTACCAAAATGAAACTTTTTTCCCGGCTTTACTATCAAAACTGAGTACTGAACTGTTGAGTTTTGATACTATTTTAAAGGATAGAAAACTTAAAAAGTTTTCTCGTGACATTTCTGACTATGATAAGGGACAACCGTTTAAGACTGTCAGACATGTCCGATTCCAAGAAGGACAGATTGCTAAGAAGCAAGTCTCTAAATCTAAAAGGAAACGTCCACGTTCCATATTAAAAGGGCATAGTAATAATACAGAGTCCACTGATTTGGAGACCTCGTCTGGTACAGATACTGACACACAGTCCACCATGGATTCCCCCACTCCCAAACGTAAAAACTATGTATCCCCTTTAGGGAACACAGGGGTAGGAGGAGGAGGGGGGGCAGGAAGCACCGAAAAAGTTACCAGTCTGCAGAATCTGTTGGAGATATTGACCAAAAAATAAATAATGTATGTAATATTTCTAGCACTATTTTATCAGATGAACAGATATCTCTACTAAATAAAGGTTTATCCTTTATTCCCGGTTTTTTTGTTCCAGAAGATTCATTTACTAATGACCTATTTTCATTTTGTAGGCTTATTAATTTAAAATTGTTTTTTCAGGAACAAGGGGACACTACACATTCACAACAGGAAGGTTTCAAATATCATGCTTCTAATTTCACTCCTCCTATGCATCCAGCTGTTAACCTTTTTTTGAGAAGTGTACTTAGTGAGTTACATTTTAAGCATAATTATGAGAGACCTATGCCTAATAACATCACTGATGGTGAAAAATCTTGTCTAGAGGAACTTGTTAACAATAAAGAACTAGTTATTATCAACGCAGATAAAGGAGGGGCAGTGGTAGTGTTAGATTGGTGTGCTTATGACATTGAAGCACATAGACAATTGAATGATGTCAAATATTATACTAAAATGCCACTGGACCCCACCTTGGTTTTCAAAAAGGACATTGATGACTTTTTGAACTCTGCTGTTGAAAATGGTATTATTGACAAAAAAACACGTTATCAGTTAACAATTACTGATCCTACTAGACAATATATTTATTTTCTACCCAAAATACATAAGGATCTCTTACATCCACCTGGAAGGCCGATTGTATCAGGCATGGGGTCGATAACAGAACCTCTTTCTGAATTCCTAACGATGCATTTAAAGCCATTGCTACCATATATAAGATCACGAATACAGGATACCACTCAATTTTTGAGTATTGTAAATGATATGCAATTGGATAAAGAATGGTTACTATGTACCTTGGACGTAAGTTCACTTTACACTAATATTCCACATTGGGGTGGACTTGATGCAATTGAATTTTGGCTCAATGAATCTAAATTATATCAACCTGGTTTCAATACTCTCTTGTTGAATCTAACTGAGCATGTTTTGACTAAGAATGTTTTTTTCTACAACCAGGAATGTTATCTTCAGACAAGAGGTACAGCTATGGGGGCATCTTTTGCCCCAATTTACGCTGATCTGTTTATGGCTTATATTGAACAGATTATGATTTACGATGACACTCATAATCTGTTCTTGCCGGAAATAGATATCTGGCGCAGATATTTGGATGATTGCTGGATGGTGTGGAGATCGGACATTCTATATCTTCAGGAATTTATGGAATACCTGAATGATAATATATGGGGAATACAATTTACTATTACTTATGATCGGGAAGCCATTACATTTTTGGATGTTTTGGTAACTAGAAATAATGACAACACCTTGACAACTGAAACCCATAGAAAATTCCCCCAATACAATACGATTCTCCACGCATCCAGCTTTCATCCAAAACATATAGCAAAGAACATCCCTAAATCGCAATTTATTAGGATCAGGCGGAATTGTTCTGAGAACACTACTTATGTCAATCATGCTCAGGATTTGCATCACAGATTCATTGAGCGTGGCTATTGTTCTGGATATGTGACCATGGCTCAGAATTATGCTAGGGGTCTACAAAGACGGAATTTATTAACATATAAAAAGAAACATATCAAGACAAACATACTTAGACTCACTACAACATTTGGTAGAAATACAAACAACTTTATTAAGATTATTAGGGACAACTGGAACATTTTGGAGGCTGATGTTAAGATTAAAAACATTGTTCCTGATAAGTGCCTTTTTTCTTTTCGTAAAGGAAAGAATTTGGCTGGTCACTTCAATCATTACAAACATCACCATGAGTCCACTCTACCACAAGTATATCAAACCACAATTTTAGGTGACAGGCTTATTGGCTCTTTTCCATGTGGCCACTGTGTCAATTGTAAGCATATGTTGAAAACTAAGGAGTTTACCAGTAGGAATACCAATACTGTTTTTGACATTAGATTTTTTGCAAATTGTAACACAGATTGGGCTGTTTATTTGGCATGTTGCACTTGCCATTCATTTTATGTAGGACAGACATCAAGACCAGTCAAACTACGTATCTCAGAGCACCTCAGTGACATTCGATGCCATAAAACTACTAATGCATTATATAAACACACTCTAATACACAGTACTGCCAAATTTCATTTCACTATTATCGATAAAATCATTGGTGATAGAACCATTAAGAGTGGTTGGCATAATAAACTTAATCTTAAAGAAAAGAAATGGATCACGAAACTAGGAGCATTATTTAGCCCTGGGTTAAATGATTGTTTATAAATTGAATATATATTACATGTTGTGTGGAACATATGGTATTCCCATTTTCAGAATACACACATATATTTTTTATATATATATTGGATTAACTTATGCCAATATTGTAGTATGTATTCTGATTTATTATGCATTTTGTATACATGCATATTTTGTTCAACATTGACTTATGTATAATTGGTGTTTCACATTTAGCAAATTTAATTCTGTATATATGTTATTTAAATATAGATAAAGATAGCCATTTAGATAAGTATGTACTTAAGCCCTTTAATGATTTATTTCAGAATTTATTTTTGAATGTATTCATGGCCACTAAAACTATGTGTTACTTTATGATATTTGAGTATCAGCACATGCTTATGATTTTGTAACCAATCAGCATGGTTCCATCTGTTTAAATACAGCACTCCTGTTTTGGCTTCTTGTTTTACACTGAAGAAGGCTAGGTTTCTAACCATTGCCGAAACCGGTATGTTTTCGATGCCATTAGGCTGTTGGGGCAGTTTTTATTAAACTGTTCTTTTGACACTATCTGCTTGCTGCTGGCTTGTTTTTTGTTTTTTGTACTTGGAGATATTCACTTTGAAGCCGTGCAGTTCCTGACGTGCAGGGGAATCTCTTGTTTGTTTTAAATATAACCAGTATTTCTGAGGTGGAGAAAGTCTCTTAAGGCAGGATCTTTCTTAGCCTGGAAAGCAAGCCAATGGTGAAATTTATAGGGGCCAGTGAGAGACAGAGGAAAGCAAGAAGCTTTTTAGTCTGTTTGGATAACTAAGTGAACTCAGTCCTTCGACCTTTTTTGTCAGAAATGGTTATAGTCTTTCTTTTGGCATGGTGTTTTGCTGAGGCACGTGCCAAAAGGGGTGTTGCACTCAATAATTGCTCTTGTAAAGGAAGAATACAGGGATGTTATGACCTCCTTGTCCCTGGATGAGATAACCTTACTAATGAGGTGGGCCGTGTAAAAAGCTTTCCATACAACGGAGACAACGTGGTGGTCAAAAGTCAGGTTTCTATCAACCTGGGTGCCCAAGCACCTCACAACTGATTGTGTGCTTACAACATTGTTATTAATGTGATAATTTGTGGGGACATCACTCTCCTCAAAGGGGATGATGATGCATTTTTTAGCATTTAGCTTGAGGCCATGTTTTTGGCACCAGTCATTTGTTTGGGTGAGACCCTCTTGTAGCTTATTCAGATTTGTTTTATTAAGTTAGCAATGTGAATTCTTTACTTTATTGCAAATTTGTTGGCTTATTTTTGTGGATTATAGTATTGTAGGACTGCTAATGTTGACATTGTATGTAGATGGACTGCTGGAGTGGTTTTCCCAGAGAGAAATGCTAGTGCTGTAGTGAATATCTGTTTATTTGTAAAAAAAATCTATATATTAACTAAGATGTTAGAGTTAACTGTTAGATTAGAGAATTAAAATCAGAATGCGAATTAGAATTTTAAAGCAAATATTAGGCATTTATTACATTTATTAATTGTTTGAATGCACCTACAGTACAGCCAGGAGGTCGACTTTGGTCTCCCGTAGCAGCGAAAGAGTTAACTATAGGATATATTTTATATGCGGCCCCAAGACAATTTCTGTTCACTCAATGCAGCCCCGGCAAGCCAAAAGGTTGGACATCCCTGGTCTAAATAAACTGATTAGAATGTTGTGTGCTAATATTCTTAATATACGTGTTCAAACAATGTTCCTCTGCTTTGGTACTTTAATTCTCATGAAGTATGTTTCACCATAAATAATAGTCAGCACTTTTCCTTCTTCTTTTCATGCTGAATGCCAGGCTCTGCTGTCTTGCCACGATACAATTGCTCAGAAGAACTTTGATCCAGTGCTTCCACCGCTACCAGACAACATTCCTGACAATGAGGAAGCCATGAGGATTGTGTGCTTGGTGAAGAACAAGCAGCCATTGGTAAGAGCAATGTTAAACACAATACAGCTGCAGATGTAATTAGTCATGTGGTACCTGTCCTGCATTACAAAAGGGAATCAGGATAAACTTCTCTGTTACTAGTCAAGAGATACAATTGTTTAGTGCCACTTGTAAATATGATTTTAATTCCTACGCTGTTCTGATAACAGAGGGGCATCTCAGTTCAGCTGAGTAATGAAATATTAGGTGATATCAGTATAGTTATATGTATACTGTATGTATATGAGCCTATTGAAAAAGAACATGACCCAAATATCAGTGTTCACAAGGTTGCCATAAAAGTCGACTTTGCAAACATTGACACACTACTACACATGCACCAAGAAAACACAAACATTTAAAAAAATAGCCTTAAAAATAATTTTGTGCAGGGAAGCAAGTCCCCCTGTACCCCCTCTGCTAATCCTATATACTAAGTCTGAGACTGCACAAGCATGGGAAAAGGGTGTATTTCCCAGCGAAATATGTGATCTTGCACCCCTGTCGACCATCTGTGTAGTCGAATACACTTTGTTAACTAAACAGATGTCGACCAAATGAGGATTCAATTAAATGTAGTTCCCCATATATATATATATATATATAGATATATAGATATATATATATATATATATATATATATATATATATATACATATATATATACATATACATATACATATATATACATATATATATATATATATATATATATATATATATAAATATATATATATATATAAATATATACACACACATACATATATGTGTATATATATATATATATATATATATATATATATATATATATACACACACACACACACATGGGGCAACTGAGAAATCGCTAAACCTTAAAAAGTCAATTTAAAATAGTCGACAAACTAATATCAGCAGCAATATTTCCATCCATCTGCATGAAATCCCTAATCATACAAACAAAAAACAAAGTTTTTTCATGGGAGCAAGCTTACCTGCACCCCCAAACCCCACTAACTAGATATAGCAATGTAATGCTGGGATCATACAATACAGGGGAAAGGGCATATTCCCCAACAATAGCATTATACCAGTCTCACACAAATACAACAGCAAAGATCCAAGCATTCCAAATGAAAAAAAATATATATTTTTAGTTGCATGCTCTAAGATTTTGTCTCAGAGTAAGCAAATAATGTCAATATTATTTTAGGTTGACATTTTTGGATTCAGATTTTTTAATGATTAAGGGTGCTACGGTAGCGTTGCCGCCTCACAGTAAGATGTTGACCAGTTCGACTCTCAGCTAGAGCATCTTCTGCGTGGGGACATGCGTGAATGGGCGTACCTTCGTTGAAGGTTGTGTGTTAGGGCTGGCAACTCAGCACGTAAAAATCAACTGCCAATCATTAGCGGACCGGAGTTCCACTATGGCGACCCCTAACCAGGAAAAGCCGAAAGACACAACAACAAGAGGCAGATATATATATATGTATAGATATACATATATATATATATATATATATATATATATATATATATATATATATATATATATATATATGAATGAAATATAAATCACTATAAATTGTGACAATGATCATGCTTGTGTCACTTTACCAGATGGCTGCAGCTGTCACATTATCACTGCAATATGGAATTCTGGGCTGTTGTCACTGCTGGGCTATTGCTGGACATCTAGATAAGTGGCAAAAAGTCATAAGTTGTGTAACTGTCTTTTAAGTACTCTTTTATCATGTATGGCAAAGAAAATATGTTATGTTATGATTTACTAAGACAGAGTAATCTGGTTCCTACCTGTGCACTGCCTGTGTTATAATACTTTGTCAAAACCAAGGGTAGGTGTCACGAGAGTATCCTGAGGTAGCAGGCTTCCGAAATGAAGCACTGAAGCTGAACAAAGCTTCGTTAACTGGAATAAAAATACGCTAATCAGGAAGGTAAAAAACTACTGGTTTCCTTTTTTACCTTCCTGATTTGACCTACTAAATTTAACGGCTTTTATCTGCAACTTCCTTGCATTAGCGTATTTTTATTCCAGTTAACGAAGCTTTGTTCAGCTTCAGTGCTTCATTTCGGAAGCCTGCTACCTCAGGATACTCTAGTGACACCTACCCTTGGTTTTGGCAGTGTTTTGTTGCAATTTGTGTTTCTTTGGTTCTTATAATACTTTGTATCAGCGAATGCCTGCTGGCAACAGAGCTGGGAAGGGTAAAGATGTGTTTATTTCATGCACAGATGCAGTATATTGTGTTTGTATGTAGCAAGTTCTGACAGGTTGTTCATTTTCACTCCTTTAATGCAGGATCTATGGATGCAATGTAGCTCAAAACTAAACAGATTTTCTTTCAGCCCCAGGAAATGTTTAAAGTCGTGTAATAAATATTCATGAAATATTACAAACATAAGTTATTAGTAAAGTTTACAAAAACAGGAAGTAAAATGCACTCAGCAGCAAATTTGATATATTGACTGCAGTCTTGGAGCAGAAGACCTGTAGACCTGGGTATTGTTCCTTCTAGTTATTACTTGCTTTCCCTGTGACTTTGAATTTGTCTATTGGTTGGTTGCGTTCACAGGTCACTCCCAAGAAATAGGTTTAGTATGTACTTGTTCGGGTGATGTTTTTAGGTGAACATTTGTCAATATTTCTTTATCTTGCCACCTCACATGGCAGTGTAGTATGTTTCAGCACTTATTTGTAATGCAGTGCACAGTATTTCTGGTGACTACTGAGTTAAGTTGCCACTAACTGCATCATCAGTAATGAATCCGATAGCCATCTATCACTGACGTCCATGGGGCAAAGTTTCTGACAGAGGGATGAGTATCATGTAAAGTTTGTGGCAACAAAACATCACTTCTAATACCACCTGGAAATGGGCCACCCTCTGTGTTGGAATTTGTCTTTGTTATTCAGTTATAGACTCATTTTACTTTCATAGAAAAGTGGCCACCAAAAATCATCTGTCAGCCTCATTATTTCTTTCACATGGCTTCCAGAACATTATGAGAACTCTGTGTAATGCTAATCTTTTTTATAATATATTGTAACAGCAAAGTCCCACGATGTCTTTAAAAAATAAATATTAAGGAGAGATGACTAATTCTGCATTTTGCTTTAACTTTGTATTGGGTTTCTGAAAACCACAAAAAATGTGTAGTTCACATGCTAAGGTACACTTGTGACTCTGCGACTTGTATATAATGTTCTAAAACTGCCAGTACTGCTACAGTCATAGAAATTAATACTTTCTAGTATTTTGCCCTAATGGTTTATATAAGATATGACCACTTAATATCACCACATTTTTTTAAAGTCTCTATAGCATTATTATCAACAGACTGAGCTACTTCTCACAGGTTCATATATGATGCTGTATTATCAACAAACTGAACTACCTCTCACAGGTTCATATATGATGTTGTATTATCAACAGACTGAGCTACTTCTCACAGGTTCATATATGATGCTGTATTATCAACAAACTGAACTACCTCACACAGGTTCATATAAGTTACTATGTTATCAACAGACTGCGCTACCTCTCACAGGTTCATATATGATGCTGTATTATCAACAGACTGAGCTACTTCTCAAAGGTTCATATATAATGCTATGTTATCAACAGGCTGAGCTACCTCTCACAGATTTATATATGATGGTATGTTATCAACAGGCTGAGCTACCTCTCACAGATTTATATATGATGGTATGTTATCAACAGACTGAGCTACCTCTCACAGGTTCATATATGATGCTGTATTATCAACAGGCTGAGCTACCTCTCACAGGTTCATATATGATGCTATGTTATCCATAGACTGAGCTACCTCTCACAGGTTCATATATGATGCTATGTTATCAACAGGCTGAGCTACCTCTCACAGGTTCATATATGATGCTGTATTATCAACAGACTGAGCTACCTCTCACAGGTTCATATATGATGCTGTATTATCAACAGACTGAACTACCTCTCACAGGTTCATATATGATGCTATATTATCAGCAGACTGAGCTACCTCTCACAGGTTCATATATGATGCTATGTTATCAACAGGCTGAGCTACCTCTCACAGGTTCATATATGATGCTGTATTATCAACAGACTGAGCTACCTCTCACAGGTTCATATATGATGCTGTATTATCAACAGACTGAACTACCTCTCACAGGTTCATATATGATGCTATGTTATCAACAGACTGTGCTACCTCTCACAGGTTCATATATGATGCTATGTTATCAACAGGCTGAGCTACCTCTAACAGGTTCATATATGATGCTATGTTATCAACAGACTGCGTTACCTCTCACAGGTTCATATATGATGCTATGTTATCAACAGGCTGAGCTACCTCTCACAGGTTCATATATGATGCTGTATTATCAACAGACTGAGCTACCTCTCACAGGTTCATATATGATGCTGTATTATCAACAGACTGAACTACCTCTCACAGGTTCATATATGATGCTATGTTATCAACAGACTGTGCTACCTCTCACAGGTTCATATATGATGCTATGTTATCAGCAGGCTGAGCTACCTCTCACAGGTTCATATATGATGCTATGTTATCAACAGACTGCGTTACCTCTCACAGGTTCATATATGATGCTATGTTATCAACAGGCTGAGCTACCTCTCACAGGTTCATATATGATGCTGTATTATCAACAGACTGAGCTACCTCTCACAGGTTCATATATGATGCTGTATTATCAACAGACTGCGCTACTTCTCACAGGTTCATATATGATGCTATGTTATCCATAGACTGAGCTACCTCTCACAGGTTCATATATGATGCTATGTTATCAACAGGCTGAGCTACCTCTCACAGGTTCATATATGATGCTGTATTATCAACAGACTGAGCTACCTCTCACAGGTTCATATATGATGCTGTATTATCAACAGACTGAACTACCTCTCATAGGTTCATATATGATGCTATATTATCAGCAGACTGAGCTACCTCTCACAGGTTCATATATGATGCTGTATTATCAACAGACTGAGCTACCTCTCACAGGTTCATATATGATGCTGTATTATCAACAGACTGATCTACCTCTCACAGGTTCCTATATGATGCTATGTTATCAGCAGTCTGAGCTACCTCTCACAGGTTCATATATGGTGCTATGTTATCAACAGACTGCGCTACCTCTCACAGGTTCATATATGATGGTATATTATCAACAGACTGAGCTATTTCTCACAGGTTCATATATAGTGCTGTATTTTAATCCTTTTGTACTTCATGAAGAAAACATAGAGCTCTCATATATGGGACCATCCATACCTGCAATATTTAGTGTCACAGCAATACTGATAATAGAAATTGACAGCAGAAATTAAGGCCTTATAACTCCTGAAATCAGGAAAAATGATTACTGACTCTGCATGAATACACAGCGACAAAGTTTTGTAATGGCATAGTGAACCCGTAACCAAAAGTCACTTTCCACAACAAACTGAAAACTCGTGTCACACAATACTGCAACATGACTCCACCCAGTGTGACTCTGCTTCCTGGGACAGAGCTACTTTAAGTGTCACTCACCTTTTAGTGTTACTGGTTTCACCCAGTGTCACTCTTCTTACTGTGGCATGGTGCCTTCCAGGTAATTTTTCATATGATGACTTGATTGTCTCTCCCCAGGGTTATTCTACATACTATGGTATGCCTTTCTCCAGTGTTACTCTCTCTACAATGCCAAAGATCCTTCATTGTTACCCTGCTTACTCTAACATGCCTCCTACAGTGATGTCTTTTCTTACTGTATCAAGGCTCCCTTCAGTCTTACTTCAGTGTTACTCTCTCTACTATGTCAAAGATCCTTCATTGTTACCCTGCTTACTCTAACATGCCTCCTACAGTGATGTCTTTTCTTCCTGTATCAAGGCTCCCTTCAGTCTTACTTCAGTGTTACTCTCTCTACTATGTCAAAGATCCTTCATTGTTACCCTGCTTACTCTAACATGCCTCCTACAGTGATGTCTTTTCTTACTGTATCAAGGATCCCTTCAGTCTTACTTTCAGTATTGTGAAAAGGATGTCTCCAGTGTCAGTTTTCATCCAGTGACAGGACTGCTTCCCCTCTCCCTCTCCATACTGTAGCACAGCTCTCCCTAATGTCATGCTCATAACTGTAGCCTGGATCATTCTAATGTCACTCTCCATACTGTGCCATGGATCATTCTAGTGTCACTGTCTGTACTGTGGCATGGTGCTTTCCAGCTTTACTTTCCTTATATCTGTATTCTCCATTTTCACTCCGCTTACTGTAGCATAGATTCCAGCAGTGTTATTGTGTTTCCACTACCAGAGCTCCTTATAGTGTCACTCATTTTTATGTGGCATTGTTTTCCTCTACTGTCACTCTCCTTGCTGTGATATGGGTCCTCCCCGGTTGCTTCCATATGGAAGTGTGACTACCTCCAGGTTATCCTTACAGACTGAGGTATGCAACCTACTCCTAGTGTGGCATAACTCCCCTCACTGTAACTCATCACTCTTTACTGTGTCTCTCTCTCTCTACTTAATGTAACAGAGCTCCTTCCAGTACCATACTCCTTAGTGTGTTCTGGCTCCTACCACTATCACTCTCCCTACTGTGGTGTAGTTCTATTCAGTGTCATTGTTCTTAGTGGGGCGTGGCAGGGTCCAGAATCATATTCCATACTGTGGCATGGCTTCAGTCAGTGCCATGCTCCTTAACATACCATGTGTCCCCTCAGTGTGACTAACTTTACTTTAGTACAAATTTCTTCATTGCCGTTTTTCTTATTGTGGTATGACTCCTTCCAGTGTCAACAGTCATCGTACTGTGGCATGGCTGTGTCCAAAAATCACATTCCATAATGTGGAATGTCTTCAACCAATGCCACACTCCTTAACATGGCACATATCCCCACAGTGTCACTAAATTACTGTACACACCATGGCATGATGCTTTCCAGGTTTGCTTTCCTTACTCAGAGTGGCTGTCCCTACTTTTGAGCTCTTTACATAACTTGAAAACTTTCAGTGCACTATTTACAGTTGTATAAATCCTTCTGGGTGTGATCTCTGTACTGTGGCATTGAACTTTCCAGATTCACTTTCCTCACTTTAACATTGCTCCTTCCAGTGTCCTTAATGTGGTACAAATCCCTCAAGCTTCACCCACTTTACAATGGTACAGATTCTATCTGTATTACTCTTTACACTGTAGCATGACAATTTCCAGGTTTATGTTCTTTATTGTAGCATGGATCTACATGTGGGCATTATAGTCAGTCCACACCACACTGCTGAATGCTCCAGGTGAGTGCTATAGTTGGTCTACGCTACACTAATGCATGCTTAATGTGGGTGCTATAGTCACTCCACACCACACTGCTGCATGTCCAAGGTGGGTGCTATAGTTGGTACATGCCACACTGCTGTATGCTCTAGATACTCAACACCAAACTGCTGCATTTCTCAAGGTGGGTGCTATAGTCAGTCCTCGCCACATTGCTGTATGCTCAAGGTGGGTGCTATAGTTGTTCCACACCTCACTTCTGAATGGTCAAGGTGGATGCTATAGTTGGTCCACGCCACACTACTGCATGCTCAAGGTGGGTGCTATAGTCAGTCCATACCTCACTGCTGAATGTTCCATGTGGGAGCTATAGCTAGTCCACACCACACTGCTGCATACTCAAGATGGCTGGTATAGTCAGTCCACACCACACTGCTGCATGCTCAAGGTGGGTGCTATAGTCAGTCCACACCACACTGCTGCATGCTAAAGGTGGGTGCTACAGTCAGTCCACACCACACTGCTGCATGCTCAAGGTGGGTGCTATAGCAGACCACACCACACTACTGCATGCTCAAGGTGAGTGCTATAGTCAGTCCACACCACACTGTTGCATGCTCAAGGTGGGTGCTATAGTCACTCCAAACTACACTGCTGAATGCTCAAGGTGCTTGCTATAGTTGGTCCATGACACACTGCTGCATGCTCAATGTGGGTGCTATAGTCAATCCACACCACACTGCTACATGCTGCAGGTGGGTGCTACAGTCCATCCATATCACACTGCTGGGCTCTACAGATGATTGTCATGACTGCGCTGTCACATTTTTTGGTTCTACAAATGACTGTTGTAGCAGTGCTGTATTACATTGATGACCTGTGAAGATGAGTGTTGTATTTCAGGTGTGCCCTACAGATAAGAGCTATACAGAGCTGTGTCACATTGTTGGGCCCAGTTCAGCTGTAAAACTGCTGTCATGTTTGTTGAAGAAGCACCAGGTGGAGCAAGACCTCTGATGTCAATGCTGCTTCAGCAAAAGGGAATCATGGTAATATTTGAGATACACTCATCTTTTTCCCCAGTGTACTGACTGCCCTTAGTGCAATGATTAGACAGAATAAATGCATACCTGCTAGACACACTGCAATATCCAAGCTGCAATAGCATCTCTGCAGGTGTGAGTAAATGACAACGTTTTTTGTAAATATGTGCTTTATGAACATTTGTGCTTGAGTTGCTTATAGTAGCTGTTCTTTATTTTCAATTTCAGGGAGCAACTATCAAACGCCATGAGCTGACTGGAGACATTGTAGTTGCAAGGGTGATTCATGGTGGGCTTGCTGATCGAAGTGGTAAGTAAAAGAATGTAAAATCATGTATCATGTTTATTATTCTGCATCTTACATACTCCTTAGTACTATAATACCCCAGTGCAACATGTCTGTCATACTGAATTGCAAAGTGCCATCTTTTTTAAAAATCTATTTCCATAAAATGCCACATACATAAAAAAGGCATTCCTTGAAAATAAGTTGTGCACTATTATGAAACTGATTTAATAACATGTACAGTTATTTTGTTCTATTATAAAATTGATTTAACAACTACATATTAAAAATGCTGCCACATAAATAAAACACTGGGAAATTATATCTGACTGCATTTGTCTGTGACTAGTTTTCTCATTCATGTTTTAATATTTGAAAACGCAATTAAATCAATAAAAGGTTACAACAAAAGGGAATTTTGTTCTATGTGGTTAATTGAATAGCTGGTCTACAGTGAACTAGTATATTTTATCAGGTGTCCTCCTTTGTGTTTCTTTTGCAGAGTGGGTTGTGGCTTGCCATACTGAAGGCTGGCCAGTAAGCATCAGACCAGAACAGGTCTTATTCCTCTAACCCAGCTGGCTGAAGATGACTTTGCTGTGCTTTATAGTTGTATCTGATGGCAGTTTAAGTACAGTGTGCAGGTTTTCATTTATAAGACACTAAACTAATCAAGTTAGGTACCATTGATGAGCAAATTTTGAAGGTCAAAGAATGAATACCAGCTTGTTTATAGTACTAGTTCACTTTCATCATAAGTTTTTGTCTTGTTATTCTGTAATGATTATACACATGGTGGCAGGTCCCTGCTCCGGCCCAGCAATCACACTGACTATGGTGAGGGATGGTCACTAAGAGCAAAGATGGATTCACACTGTATTTTCAGATGTAGCTCCCTATACCAAGCACAATTTCCCTTAAGAGCACACAGGGAGCACACTCAAGACCTGGGGCTGGACTCTCTTTCTCTCTGCAGACCCACACAAAACCCCACACTGACCACTTTGGAGCTCTGTGTTCCTGTTCCCAGTAGCTGAAACACACTTGGATATTTGAGTTTTTCACACACACACACACACACACACACACACACACACACACACACACCTGGGAAAAGCTGGCACAGATTTACTAGCTGTGCCCCTTTCTGCCCAGACTCTGAGGTAATCATGCTGCCACCAGTCAGCTACCCTAAGGCTCTTACAAAGGGTAGCCAATTATACTGCGTAAAATTAATACCAATACAAATGGTACAGTGTGACCAAAGCAGCAAGACTTTCAGGAGTGGCTATAGTATCACTAAAACAAGCATAAGTGCTCTCAAGATGTTAAAAGTATTCTCTAAAGGACCAGCCACAATGAAAGGTATTAAAATATTTAATGATAAATAAAACAGAAAACAGGATAATATTGTTTATAATAAACAACAGAGTTTCAACCACAGAGGTATAAAAAGTAATACAGTTGGATAGTTTCTCACAGATGCAGAAAACAATACTAAACTGTTCTCACTAATTGTCTCTGACTGACTAAATGATTACTGTTCCCTGACTACTTACTAAAGCAAGGTAAGCTGATGTGTGCTGAGTGTCTTACCACAGCAGAAGCCAGATGATGTCTCTCTTTGTCTGTGTGTGTATGTGAGATATATATATATATACTGTCAGAAATATTCTCTGTCAGGTTCCAAAGTACTGCTTTGAGAGTTCCAAAGAAAGCAGATGCTGGTTAGAGAATGACATCACCTCTGGTCATCTGAGTCTGGTACAATACACACACACACAGCTTTGCTAAGCTCTGTGGCAACATCTGAAAGCTATAACACAATTTCAAACTTTCTGCCTTTCCAGGGATCTCTGATAAACATACTCATTTGATCAGTTACAACAATGCAACCTAATATACATGCATACATTCTTTCTGTCCAACAGGATCTGCTGTTGATGCATTTTTAACAGAAGTAACTTTACAAATATATTTTAACTCAAACATATGTACAAATCAGTGTGGTTGTCAAATAACATAAAATTCTTTACAAAACTCCAGCTAGCTATGTTGGCATATGTACACATGTACTGCCCTACTCTCCCTGGCACAGATGGCACTAACTCAAAACATCACATCTCCCCCCTCCCCCCTTTGAAGACTCAAGCTAGTTTTTCGAGTGACTCTGAAAAAACATTGCATGAGAGAAATGGGCCTGTCTGGGAACACATTAACCTATACCCTGTCTTGAGAGCCCATCTTCATTGGCATTGCTGACCCCACTATGGTGCTGCACTGTCATGTCATATTTTTGCAACCCTGGGCTCCACCTTAATAACTTGGCATTTTGCTGGCTGGCATGATGTAGCCATGTTAAGGGATTGTGGTCTGTAACCAAAGTGAATTTTCTTCCATACAGAAAGGGCTAAAGTTTCTGCAGTGTCTATACTATGGCTAGACATTCTTTTTCTAGAGCTGCATAACATTCCTCCCTTGGTTGGAGTCTATGGCTGAGATATACAACTGGGTGCTGTTTTCCCTCTGAGGAAACCTGGCTGAGTACAGCCCTCACCCCATGGTTTGAAGCATCCACCTGCACAAAAATTATTTGCTATAATCTGGACTGGCTAGCACAGGGGGTCCTCCCAAAGTGCCTTTAAGCTTGTGGAATGCCTGCCATTCACTGTAAATACTCAGCACCAGGGCCTCCCTATCATGGTAAGGCTTCATCATGTTAACATGATACAATTTGTGCACCTGCATTCTGTCTAGCAGGTTTACCATGTAATTAACACCACTGAACTTCCTTACCACTTTGAAGGGTTCCTCCCAAGCTGTCTGCAGCTTATTGTGTCTGACAGGAATGAGCACCATAACCTGCTGTCCCACAGCATATACTCAGGCTCGAGCACTCCTATCATACCAGATCTTTTTCTGCTGTTAGGCCCCCACCAGGTACGCCTGGGCGAAGACCATGAGCTCCCTAAGCCTTGTCCTGAAGTTTAGGACATATGCCACAACACACTCCTTGTGGGATTCAAACTCACTGTTCCACTCATCATGAATCGAATCTAAAGGTCCCCTCACCCTATGCTCATACAGCAACTCAAAGGGTGAAAAACCTGTGGATTCCTGTGGTACCTCTCTTTAGGCAAATAACAGATGGAGCAAATATTTGTCCCAGTCTCTCTTAAACTGGTCTGCAAACACCCATAGCATGGTCTTTAGTGTAGAGTTTAATATCTCTACAAGACCATTAGTCTGGGGGTAGTAGGGGTGTTTTTAGGTGTTTCACCCCACAATGCTTCCACAGAAAAGCCAACAGGTCTGAAATGAAATTGGCTACTCTGTCAGTCAGTATGTCTCTCAGAAAACCTACCCTGCTGAAAATCTCTAACAAAGCATTTGCCACCTTCTCTGCCTTGATAGAGGACAAAGCCACTGCCTCAGGGTATCTAGCAGCATAATCTAATACCACCATGATAAACTTCTTCCCTGTGGAATTTGGGGGTACTCAAAGGCCCCACAATATGCATAGCTACCCTCTGAAATGGCTCCTCAGACACAGGCAAAAGCATCAAAGGAGCTTTGATCTTGTCACCTGCCTTGCCTAGCTTTTGACACTGCTCACAGGTCCTGCAGTACCTTGTTACATCCCTTGTGATCCCAGGTCAATGAAAGTTCTGCATAATACATCTCTTGGTATGATTCATGCCCATATGACCTACAAAAGGAATGTCATGGGCTATGGCTAGAAGTGCCAGATGGTAGGCTCTGGGAACTACCAACTGCTGTATTACCTCACCCTCTAGCCCTTCCTCAGGGTCCACTTTCTATACAGTAATCCTTTCTTCCAGTATGCAGACTCACCTTTTCTTTGAGAATCAGGTCCCTCATTAGCTACCTCCCTCAAGCTTCATAATATAAGGTCCAAAATCTGAGCCCTTCTCAATTCTACCTTTGTGACCCTTTCCAGCTCCCTTTCCATTGGAAGCCTGGGTCTCTTCTGACAGAGGTGCCTCACTGTCAGCCTAGGTACTACCACTCACCTCTGCCCTTGCAGTCACCTTGTCCATGGGAACATCAGTACCTACCAGCATCTGTGGCTTACTTTCAGGCTCACTGCTACGGGGTAGCTTCCTCCCTGAAATAGCCACCTCACCAGCCCCAGCTTCAGGTGTGGGGTCTATCTGGGTTTCCCCCAGGCTATCTGACACACGTCTGTCTCCAAGCCTGACTGCATGTAACTGCATGCACACAAGGTACTGCATTATCAAAATCATTCCCTATCATGACATCAGCAGGGATATCCTCAAACACACCTACCTGCTTGATTCCTTTTCCAGCCTCTCAGTTAAGATGAACCCTGGTCAAAGGTATTTGGAATGGGGTCCCTCCTAAAGCTCTGACTGATGTGGACTGTCCAAGCAAGTACTGCTCATCTTTAACCACCGCAGGCATCGCAATGGTTATATCAGAGGCTGTGTCTTTCTTAGCAGTGACTTGCCTTCCATCCACTAAGATAAGATACAAACTTCTGTCATAATTCGGTACCCCTGTTGTCTCTAGACAACTTACCAGTGGCATGCTGTTATACTCACTTGCTGGCTCCTTCACCTTTTCTTCCCCACCTTGCCTCAATGGACATTTGTATGCTATATGGCTCCTCTGGTTATATTTAAGACATCTAACCCTTGGTCCTGGCTGTGTATCTAAACTAGTAAATTCCCCTGTTACTGGCATACTCTGTTTGGGTGGTTTAGGCCACCAACCATGGGTTCCCCTATAACCATGTGCAGCACTGGATATCCCCATCTTGTGCAGTGATGCCCTGCTTGATAAGTAGAGATCCCCCTTTTCTCCCCAGCTCATCTGCAGTTACTCTCCCAGTCTGCCATCCAGATTCTCATTTCCTCAGGCAAAGTGCTAAGGGCTTGTTCCCTCACCAAAAGGTCTGCCAGCCATTCAAAAGTGGTGACCTGACACCCACTCACCCACCTCAGAAAATAAGTGTTTAACACAGCAATGTAAACATATACACTTTCATCTGCCTTGAGTCTATGCTCACAAAACTTTTTTTCTGTAAGCCTCAGGTGTTAACTTAAAACATCCCAGTAAGTATTGTTTTACTTTGTCATAATGTAAACAGTCAGTATCAGACAATTCAGAAACAGCAGTTACAGCTTTACCATGGAGTAAGGGAGTCAGGAACCGTACCCACAGCCCTTGGTCAACATTATACTGTTTACATGCTTTCAAATATATGAATAAAACTATCAAAATGATCACACTTTGTAAACTGTGGAAGAAATTTACTGACATTTATTGCTTCTGGAATTCAGTTATTCCCTTTTCCATTACCTCTATGAACCTGCCAAAGAGTCAGCACCTCCCTCTCATGTTGGTGCTATATCTCATTTTCTTCGGCCTACGAATGACACAGTCTCTCTTTGACCTCCAAACACCGCAGTCTCTCTTCAACCTCCAAATTCCTCAGTCTCTCTTCTGATTGTAATTCCATCTGCTTCTCCAGTTGTTTGGCCTCCAATTCAAGTCTCTTTAACTCCGGATGGATTTTTAAGTCCTTGAGGAAAAGGTGAACTGTCTTGTTTCTGAAGGCTGCACATCCCCATCTCCAGACTGGGTGTCTTCTGGGTTGCAGGTCCATGCTGCAGCTGTGACCAAGGTTGAAATCATTTCCTCTTCAGTCAGGTTGGCATGCACCAGCCCTTTCACTTCGCACACCTTGGCCAGCTGGTTCTTTGTCAGCTTGCTATAATCCTCTGCTGACATCCTTGCCTGCTTTCCCTGACTTAAGCTAACAAAATTAAATAAAACTGTTGTAAAAATGAAAATCTGTATATTTGCCTTGTGGCTGCTGAGAATACACACACACACACACCTTCA